>NC_092166.1:55275321-55467821 GCF_045791955.1 Oncorhynchus clarkii lewisi
CTGCTAGACAAAGGTTTAACTATGCTTCACTGTTATTTGTGCAATTGGATACACAGAAATCTACTGTTAGACATACAGTACCAGTCAAACGTTTGGACACACCTATTCATTCAAGGGTTTGTCTTGATTTTTTACTGTTTTCTACATTGTTTGATAAAAGGGAATATATAAAAAACTATGAAATAAAACATATGGAATCATGTAGTAACCAAAAAAGTGTTCAACATATCTAAATATATTTCATATATAGATTCTTCAAAGTAGCCACCCTTTGCCTTGATAACAGCTTTGCACACTCTTGGCATTCTCTCAACCAGCTTCATGACGAATGTTCTTCCAACAGTCTTGAATGAGTTCCCACATATGCTAAGCACTTGTTGGCTGCTTTTCCTTCCCTCTGCAGTCCAACCCATCCCAAACCATCTAAATTGGGTTGAGGTCAGGTGATTGTGGAGGCCAGGTCATCTGATGCAGCACTCCATCACTCTCCTTCTTGATCAAATAGCCCTTACACAGCCTGGAGGTGTGCTGGGTCATTGTCCTGTTGAAAAACAAATTATAGTCCCACTAAGCACAAACCAGATGGGATGGTGTATCGCTGCAGAATGCTGTGGTAGCCATGCTGGTTAAGTGTGCCTTGAACTCAAAATAAATCACAGACAGTGTCACCAGCAAAGCTCCCCCACACCATCACATCTCCTCCTCCTTGCTTCACAGTGGGAACCACACATAAGGAGATAATCCGTTCACCTACTCTGCGTCTCACAAAGACACAGCGGTTGGAACCAAAAATCTCAAATTTGGGCTCAAACGCATTAAGAAGGAAAGAAATTCCACGAATGATGGCACACCTGTTATTTGAAATGCATTCCAGGAGACTACCTCATGAAGCTGGTTGAGAGAATGCCAAGAGTGTGCAAAGCTGTCATCGAGAGGCAAAGGGTGGCTACTTTGAAGAATCTCAAATATAAAATATATTTAGATCTGTTGACCACTTGTTTTGTTACTACATGAGTCCATATGTGTTATTTCATAGTTTTGATGTCTTCACTAATTGTACAATGTAGAAAATAGTACAAATAAATACAAACCCTTGAATGAGTGGGTGTCCAAACTTTTGACCGGTACTGTATGTAATGACATCTTTCAAGAAAGTAATTCCGGCTTGATTTCAAATCTACAAAGCCATGCCAGATGATCACACAAAATACACCCAGGACATCAGATAGCAATGTGAAAGAAATACCCTTTTACCACAGGCTTCCTTAAAGCAGGGGCTGCCAAGTCGCAAATGAACGTTGATTTAGTAACAACAGAAGCCTTTTGTTTAGCTTTTTTTTCCTACATTGAGCACTTGGGTTTCCAGCGTGTTATTTTTCCATGCATAAAAATTTCATGATGAAATAAAGCAGTGCATGATCCGTTCTGGGGACGGAGATTTGTTCGGCTTGGCCCGTATCATCTATTAACTTGATCGCACAGTGCAATTAGGACACACACTAATCTCAGTGATAAAACTAGGTTACTCAATTAATCCATTCTTTTTTGGGGGGGGGGGGGGTTCCCCTGCTGTTCCTCGAAATAATTAAAGACGTCAAAAGCACAAGAATATAAATATCACATATCAACATTAAATCAACCGACAGAAAAAGAAAATCAACCATGTGGAAACAGTCCAGAGATACTTCATCATAACTCAAGCAGTTTGAATTACAAACACTGACATTGCGAACTCGAACCCCGTCGTCTGGGTTTATCCCCCTGGTAGTGATAATCTAACATATCTGTTGAGGGTTGAAGCTCCATTTATCCTGTTGAGGACTGTATTTTACTGACCCAATGAATCTGGATCTGAATATCCGGAGGCTGCAGAGTTCAACCGCCAGATCCCCCCCCCCCCAACCTCCCCTTCATTCCCCTCTCCCTTCTCCCCAACATGGCTGTGTGTGTGTGTGTGTGTGCTTTTATTGGCCCACGGATTCAAAAGGCCTCATTGAAGTGCAGGCAGGTAGAAGGAGAATGTGTTGAATGTGTCTAGACGCTGGAGGTGAACGCTGGTGAGAGATGTGCCGTGGAGACACACAGTGTGTGTCATGGGTCAGCCTACTGATGTATTTCAGTCTGTGTAATCGCTTCCACTACTACCGAGCTCTGAGGCTGGGCTTTGAATTAGAGCAGGAACAGATTGTCTCTACGGTACCAGGTACAGTACAGTTTCTAATAACATCAATTATCGAGTAATAATTGCAACGTGCTTGAAAACAAAATGCAGTACTACATATTGTAGGTGTCCACATTTTTGTTTATTTGTATGCCTGAAACTTTTTTACATTTGTTATACTGAGTTACTTAACTTCGACATACTTCTAGTAAACACCTTCCTCTCTTTTCAGATCTGCTGCTCTCTTTAGTAACCCCCAACCACTTGTATGAGAGTCTTTTGGTGCCAACAAAACATGGTATGGATGAATAGACAAAATGACCACAAGTACATACTGTAAGTTTATTCAACGGATTCGTAACAAAATCTCCTATTTTCTTTTGTCCGTGCCTGGACTAAAGGGATGACCCACAGTGAATGATGTCACACCAGAAGTATACAGTGTGACAAGGGTGGGAGGAGGCCACGCAATGAAGGCTTATTGTCTCACATGGGACTTTTCTCAAACCATATTTGTTCTAGGTTACCTTTTTTTTTACGTTCTAAACAACGTTTTAAATCCAGGCAATGCTTCCCCTGCTGAGTCGCAGAGCCAATGGGATTACTGCCGTCCATTACAATCTATAGCCCCTCCCCCCCTAATACCCAACCACCCGCCCCAATGCTTCCCCTGCTGAGTCGCAGAGCCAATGGGATTACTGCCGTCCATACAATCTATAGCCCCACCCCTAATACCCAACCACCCGCCCCAATGCTTCCCCTGCTGAGTCGCAGAGCCAGTGGGATTACTGCCGTCCATACAATCTATAGCCCCACCCCCCTAATACCCAACCGCCCGCCCCAATGCTTCCCCTGCTGAGTCGCAGAGCCAATGGGATTACTGCCGTCCATACAATCTATAGCCCCACCCCCCTAATACCCAACCACCCGCCCCAATGCTTCCCCTGCTGAGTTGCAGAGCCAATGGGATTACTGCCGTCCATTACAATCTATAGCCCCTCCCCCCCTAATACCCAACCACCCGCCCCAATGCTTCCCCTGCTGAGTCGCAGAGCCAATGGGATTACTGCCGTCCATACAATCTATAGCCCCACCCCTAATACCCAACCACCCGCCCCAATGCTTCCCCTGCTGAGTCGCAGAGCCAATGGGATTACTGCCTTCCATTACAATCTATAGCCCCACCCCCCTAATACCCAACCACCCGCCCCAATGCTTCCCCTGCTGAGTCGCAGAGCCAATGGGATTACTGCCTTCCATTACAATCTATAGCCCCACCCCTAATACCCAACCACCCGCCCCAATGCTGTCAAAGCACTATGCGCTTTTGTGAGGTGCTTTTCACACCAAGAGGGTTAGATTTGATGGTTGATCTGAAAAACACATTCTTTAGTTACAGCGAGGGCCCCCCGCATTGGAAGAAGTAAACATATGTTGATGGTTAAATCATATACAGTAGAGGTCCAGTTAAATGTTGTTAAATGGAAGCCAACCATTTCACAAACTTTTTTGGTTTCCTGCTCGTGACATGAAAGACATTGAAGTTAATTGAAATGACACATTGCAATTGAGTCCCCTACCTCCCAAGGCAATTTCATGAAGTGGAATTGAATATCTGAGTGAACGGTGTTTGGCTCTGTCTTTCTGACTGACTTCACTCAACATAGACCAAAAGAGAGACAGGGAACTTAAAACAAAGTGGTTTGTGAGGTGTGGGATTTTTCTGTTGAATGCAGCAATCAACCTTGCTCATTATGTGTTCAAGATATTCGATGTCAAAGGTTCATATTGGGGCTAGATGATCGTTCCTGGCAATGTAGCGAGAGCATGCTCTGCGGAGGCTGTAATTAGAGAAATAAGTCAGACGAAACCTGAAATTAGCCCCAGTACAGTAAATGTTGGCCGGTTGACAAGAGTTTTGTTGTGTGTACATATGTGAGTTTTTGGTTGAGTCACTGAGACTGAGAGTTAATTGGTTCCCTTAGAAGTAAAGCCACCAGTTGGTTCCAATGGATGGCTACCTTGCCATAACCAATGCAAAACGTAAGCTTTTCAGTCCATCTTTCACCAAAATGATGCTACTGTACCTTGACACTCAACTCACTCAAGTGTGCACCCAAATGTGAGTGTTCCCAACACACAGTCAGACCTTCGTCACACATTCAAGGAACATGTTCCAAAGAGTCACTAAGTAAGACATATCTGCTTGGGACACAGTTAAAAACTACATGACCAATGACCAATGGACTCAATACTCAAATCACATGAACAATGTCAGTGGTATTAACAATAATAGACTTGCAGCAGTAGCCGAATCTGGCTGCAGAATGCTCAGTGTGTGGAGAGTTGGGGCAGTGGGAGAGAGGGAGAGAGACTGTCTCCATCCTGAAGGGTAACTAACGTTGAGTGACAGAGAGGCAGAGATCAAAGCTGCCCTGGTGCAGGGGGCCCAGCACTCACAGCTGTCAGAGGGGAAATCATGTCAGTAACAGGCACACAGAGCAGAGCAGGGCTGCAGCTGGCTGGCTGGCCAACTAGCTCTCACAGTCTCACGTCAGAATTAGACGTTCATCCATGTTTCTCAAACATCACATTTTGAAGTTGCTCCAAACGTCAAATTTCAAAGCGTTTAAGGTCAAGTTTAGGCATTAACTCTGAATTTTTTTAAAGTGTGGGTTAAGTTTAGGCATCAACCCCCGAAATCGTAAGGTTAAGCATTAACTCCGAAAGGTTAAGGTAAAGATTAAGGTTTGGGGTAGGATGAAAACAAAAATCTCAAAAACAACTTTCTATCACTGGATTCAAATGTGCAACCTTTGGCACCAGAGGCAGATGCTTACCTACTTGAAGGTAACAACACTTACTCTTACCTCTAGTAGCCGGTTTCCATGTAATTTCCAGACGTCCTCAGACATGGATAGACGTTGAATACTGACTTGTATCAAAGGTGACCTGGCTGGCTGGGCTGGGCTGGCAGGCTGGCTGGCTGGCTGGGCTGGGTTGGCTGGGCTGGGCTGGCTGGGCTGGGCTGGCTGGGCTGGGCTGGCTGGCTGGCTGGCTGGGCTGGCTGGCTGGCTGGGCTGGGTTGGCTGGGCTGGGCTGGGTTGGCTGGGCTGGGCTGGGCTGGCTGGGCTGGGCTGGCTGGGCTGGCTGGCTGGGCTGGGCTGGTTGGCTGGTTAGTTGGTGTGGGTGTTCTCTCTCATTCTTTCCCTCGGATTCGTTCCATATTATGTTTACTGTGTCTCTCTTCAACTTTCTTTTTCTTTCCATTTATTGCTCTCTTTTGTCTTTCTTTCTTTCATTCCCTCTCTCTCCCTCTCTGAAGAACAGGATATCTACACTAAGCTAACATTTCTCATCTCCCCTGTAGGTCACCAGACCTCAGCTAAATGTTACTTTCTCCAGAGCTTTGGAGGTGCATCTCTGAACAATTTGGCAAATACCATAATAATCGTTCAAAGTAAAGCACTATGAGAATACGGGTAGCAAATCCGGGCCCCTAACAGAGTACAGTATCCTCTTAAATCCCGGCTAAAATCAAGCATTCCCGTTTGGATCCACAAAAATAATCCATTTATAGACATGAAAAAGGACCATAATAGCAGACTTACTGTGTGAGGCCAAGGAAAACAATATCCTTGGCCAGAAAAGTACGTCTGAAATACACCAAGATAATTCCATTCTCTCTCATGAAAAAAGGGGGTGGAGGGGAGAGGAGGGAGGCACAACTTTTAATCTGGCTGGTAAATTACACACTATATCCAAATCGCGTGTGTCTGAGCACTGACCTACTGTATCATGAAAAAGGGGCTTAAGGGCAAATCGCATCATAATTGCGCAGGGCCAAAATCACGGCATTATGGAGTGATTTATATACAGTCGAACGAAAGGGTGCGGACGGGAGGCGAGAGAGCGGTGCCAGTCGTCAGTCCGTTTGGTGCAGTAACGTGGATTGTAACGGTCTCACCAACTGAATGATGATGGGAAAATGGCCTTCATGTTTGGGAGCCCTTGAAGTGATTGATAACCATGCGGATGGAATACAACGCTCTGTAACCAATCGTGCTTTCGTCGACTCGTCGCAGGCATAAACAAGAGGGACCAGGCAGCTGTTTCTTAGCCAAACTCAACGTGTCTTCCAAACAGAAGCTTCCAAATGTGAATAATGGTTGTAACTCAATATCATGGTTCATTTTTCAAAAGTGCCCAAACACATCAGGCTTGCTTGTTTTCAGATAGGCATCTCACATGAGGAATCACTAACAAGTCAATTAAAACAGGCTTTAAGTAATCAAAGCAACGAGTTCATGTTCAGGAAAGTGATCATCACTTGATAATAACTTGGCGTATCGTCATCAGAAAAAGAGAATGACACATCTCAAGTGATTGTGTGTACAGTGTGACGTTGCAATGATACGAGTTCATGGGGTCAATTGTGTTAGCGTTCGTGTTTTATTTTACTAGTTGTGTTTTGGCAAATATACTGCAGTGCAGACTGTATATCAAGGCATAAAGATAACTTGGGGACTAGAAAAATGAGATTTAGAAATAAAAACCACCTAATGAGTGGATGTAATCTTGATTCAAGAGTATGGTTTCTTTCTCTGCCTTTGTGCTTAGGGATTTCCCCCCATCTACAGTCAATTATTCCTGAGAAGAATGAAGGCAACGATAACTTTGAGGCAAAGATAACTTTGCTAACATTCCTAAGTGGACAAAGAACAAGTCTAATTTTGTATCTTGGAGAATTTTTTTTTTTTTGCAGAAATAACACAGGGCTGCTCGCACTGCTGAGAGTTGTTACTCAACCCAAATGTCTGAACTCCAATGATAAATGACTCACTTTTCATGCTGAGCTCTGACAGGTCATGGAACTGGGTCAGGCCTCTATTCAGAACTAAGATTTCTGAGAGGACTGGCTGGATGAGACAAGGCCTGCAGAAATACACCCTGATGTGATGATTCTGTCAGCTAACAGCCCAGGTGGAGAGTGGGGAGGATAAACTACGCCAACCCCACTCGGATGTCACATCTACCCGTAAATCCAGAAATTTGCTGGGATTTGGGCCATAAATTTGTCATAACATTTCCTTTCCAGGAGACATTCCATCTTCTGTTGGCGTTGATGGCTATGTACACTGTTATGCAAATGCAGGAGATGTTCCCGGATATCTCTCTGGAAGAGGAGGCTGTCTCTCTTCCTGTCTGTTTTTCGCAGAAGGAGGACATTGATGTACACTCTTCTCTCTCTGTGTCTCAATGAGGGAGGTATGGCAGAGGACCCAGTCTGGTGAGGGGCTGTGTGATCACACATGAACATCTTGGCAGGGATCAGATGGGTAATGGAGGGGTTTTCATGGCCCTCGGACATCCATGACCAAATCAGTCAGAGTGGTCATTTAGTCCAAGCCAGCAGTAAGAAAACAAGTCAAGGGGAGATTGGTGTCTGGCCAAAAGCAACATGGTGGACTCGCTGTCTTTTACTCCTTGATGAGCGCCCCAGGCAGATATTCTGTGAATGAGAGCATATTCTTCTCTCCCCCTATTTCATCTCTCTACCAGAGGTGATTCATGCATGCATGATGTCATATAAGATGGCATTTCTTAAATGGTCTTATGTGTGAGGGTCATTGGCCTTGTTGTGCTGATTTAAAAATGCTCTGCCTCTGTTGATAGGCTATGTCTGAAATGATGACCAGCTAAGGAATACAAGAGCTTAAAGTGAGACAACAATAATCAATTGATATTGGGATTCTGACTCATATAAAATAATTATGGGTGGCTCTCTGGTAATGGGAAGGGTCTACCATGATTTCTTCACATCATGACGGCTGAGGCTGATAGGATCTTGCTTCGGCTATGTACTGATAAGCTTAAGACAATCATGGCTTTAGTAAGGGCTTCAGGAGCAGGGGCCTTTAGTGCTGTTGCAGGACATGTAAAGCGTGGTGTGAAAGGCCCCAGTGATTCCCGTCAGGCCAGTAGAAGGTATTTTAATGGCTCACTGACCCCAGTAGCCAAGCTGTCACCACCTCTCTCACAGGGTCCGCATTGTCTTGCTGTTAACTAGACATCAAGACCTCAGGAACCCAGGAGGCTCCAGCAGGCCCCTCTGACCAAGGGGCCATGAAAGAATGACATGGAAGAAAAACAAGAGCACCTCTAAAAATGTCTTAAAATCACATGGTTGGCTGGAGAGACCAGGAACAGAGACATATTTTGACATATCAGCCAACCACCGAAACATCAATTCTTCATGCAACTCTGGACTACAAAGGGAGTGCCCTGTACCCTAGTCATTATGTGATCGTCATGCTTAGGGTTATCTAAAAGGGAAGGAAATGGACCGTTTACACGGTCAAAGTTAGGTTTAGACTAGAGTGTAACAAATGCTTTATATTTGCCCCATGATGTATGGAAACCTTTTCAATGAAAGAAAAAGAGATGCCCCCCAAAAAAATTGCATGCAAAAAACCCAACAATTAAATCAGAATTCCTGTTGTCATACTTGCAATGTTCTGGACTCTAAAGCGCTTTAAACTCCAGGCATAGGCGGAGTTGGCCTTTAATGCAGGGCTGACAGACACTTCCTTACTGTCTGGCCATGTGTTTAAAGGTCCAATGCATCCGTTTTTACCTCAATAGCAAATCATTTCTGGGTAACAATGAATAACCTTTCTGTGATTGTTTTCAATTCAAATGAAGACAAAAATAGCTTCTTTAGCAAACAGCAATTTCTCAAGCAGGAAGCTTGCAAGGACTATCTGGGAGTGGGGAGGGGAAAACTGAACATTTGCTGTTATTGACCAATAGGGTTTTAACTCTCTTTCTTATTGGTCTATTAACTAATTTATGCCATGGAAGGTAAAAACTCAATCCCACCAAAACAGGCTGAAATTGCAGTTGATTTTCAAATAGCTCTTACACTAAAAGGGCATTATCATCATTTTCACAATTTCACATTATTATCCCAACTTCATAGTGTGGGACTATATATAAAACACATGAAAACACGTTTTTTGACTGTACCGGGACTTTAACCATGCAGATTACCTTTCTATCTAATAAGCTATGTTAGAGTTTACACATCCTCTTCCAATCATAATGTGAGGAGATCAAAATAATAAAAAACTGTATACCAAATCTACTAATTTTAAAATGTTGATTAGTTATCTTTGACATTATCATTCACCTGATGATAAGACAAGACATGTGAAAACCTTTTTTTTTTGCTAACGTATGGTTTGGTTTGCCTTGGTACCTGAGAAAGAAAAGGTTGAAGACCCCTGACATATACTATGCTATTATATTCGGTTCTGTTATGTAGACTATTATCATTATGGGATCTTGCAGACATTGATGTAGCTTTGGTCTAACTTTATGAAACGAGCACCATTCGTCTGAGTAGCCTGTTCTCTACGCGTAAAGTAGATTCTGATTCTACAATGGGGAAGATTTGTGGGCTTGACTCTCGTTGGCTGAGCGCTCCAAAGCGTCACCGTCTGTCACTGCTAAAGCCGTAGGCTTTCCCCTGGTCTCTCTAGTAGTATTAAACAAGTGTGGAGCTATAATCTGTGAAGTGTGCCTGTCATACGATTTACCTTTTTTAAACCCTTAACGCCAATCTACATATGAGTAAAAGGATAACACCAATCAAGCGCATCCTGGAATTGCACTGCAGATCAAACTGTGAACGGCTTTTCTCACATTTTGTCACATTCAAATACTAAAGAAAGACCTAACTTGATGGAATAACGCGTTTTGAATAGAAAATATGGCAAAGATATTATTACATCTGGTGCATTTGTTATTATTTTTAAATTCCAGTATCGGGGAAGTTTCATCCGTGGAGCCATCCGACATGACGCAGCACGACAGCAATATCGAACAGGCTACGGATCACTCTTCCGCGCGCGAAACCGCATCGCGGGACATGGTCTCAATCAATATGTTCAAACTCTATGAAAAGTACAGTAAGGAGCCTCACCGTTATCGAGACGGAAATACCGTGAGAAGTTTTAAAGCTATTCCAAGTGAGTGTTCTCCTACATGTTCATATTTTACTGCATGATACCAGAATATCACACTTAATATGAACGTGGTGGGCTGCTGACAGCTGTAGGCAGGGTACTTTGAACGCAGCAGCTAGAGTAGCCTTGGAACCATACAAAGTGACATAAACATAATTTTGCAATAGCAAAAAGTTAATAATAATTAAGTTGGGTTATTGTATGTGTTTTATATAAGCACCAACCATGCCCTGTCACCGTTTTGGTATAGGCTCACTGTGATCAGAGAGTGTGGGCTACTGTTACTATTCATGAGATGTTAGACAAGAGCCTATTATGACACTCACTCAGACACTATTAAAGGCACACAGAAAACTCTATTTCGTGCTCTCCTTAGCATTTCCATATGGCTGAGACCTATTCAGGGGCAATTTTTATTTTTCAAACATTAGTGGGAGTCAAGGGATGACATTAATTAAGAATATTGTTTATGGTAGTCAAAATAGTGTGTATCGCAATCAGTGTAATCATGGCATAACGATTGCACTGTAGCCTATTGTATGTGATGATATTTCACCCACAGATAATAATTTGTGGCTTTTATGACATTGTGGTTGCAGAAAAGCTGTGGAAAGTAGGCTACATGTGGAAAAAGAATGTGTAGAATTAAAAATGCTGTCGACACACATGATCATGTCTTTCTTTTCTTTGCAGGAGTCTCTGCGAACAGCGTGTGGTTCCATTTCAACCTGTCGACCATCCAGGAGTCGGAGGTCATCCTGTCCGCCACATTCCACTTCCTGGACCAGCGTCCCCGCCACCGGCCCTGGATCTGCCGGCGCTCCCGAAACGCTTCCTGTCGCCTCCAGCAGCTTCCCCCGTCCCAGCTCCTCTTCCGAGGAACGTCCCCGAACTCTGCCTTTGCCTCCCCGCTGGGCAACGTCACCCTGCCCCCTCCCAGGAGAGGGTCCTGGCAGACAAGGGAAGTCTCCGGTGTAGTCAAAGAGGCCCACGTCCTGGGAGAGCTCCTCATCTCTGCAGAGTTTGACTTTGGGGTGAGGCCCCAGAGGAACCAGGAGCGCCTCTCTCCAGCCAGCCTACCATATGTCCTGGTGTATGCCAACGACATGTCCATATCTGAGCCCAACAGCGTGGCCATGACCTTGCAGAGGTACGGGCCTTTCCCTTCAGGCGAGGAGCCCACCCGGTCCCCCAATGCATCTCCTCCAGCCTCCAGGCTGAAAAGAGAAGCAGTGTCCCCCCTGGACCAAATACAGAACAATGACCTGCCTGAAGTCCAGTTTCACACCCTGAAGAACCATGAACTATGGGAGAGCACTTATTTTGCCCCTAAGATTAAGCCCTCAATGAAACATGGGCGAAAGCAAGGCCAGGACAGCAGTGACGGCTTGAATAAGCCCCAGGTGCTGAGCTTTGATGAGAGGACCATGAAAAAGGCACGCAGGAGACAGTGGAGTGAGCCCAGGGTCTGCGCCCGACGCTACCTGAGAGTGGACTTTGCAGACATCGGCTGGAGCGAGTGGGTGTTAGCCCCGAAAGCCTATGATGCCTACTACTGTGCAGGCACCTGCAGATTTCCTATTCCAAAGGTAAATTAGTGTAGTGTTTTACTTCAGTGTGTCGTGTAGTATTTATTTCGTCAATAAAATGTTCCATTGTCTTGAAAATATGCTTGAAATTGATTTAATTCATCCGATGATACTGCATACAGGGTATGCTGTATTAAATACATGCCTGACAAATGTGATGTCATCCTCATATTTCCTTGTGAAAGAGAATCCCTCTCAACTCCAGCTTATTTCCCTCTCTGGCTCCCAGGTTCTCCGGCCCTCGAACCACGCCACCATCCAGAGCATTGTGAGGGCGGTGGGAATCGTTCCCGGCATTCCGGAGCCCTGCTGTGTTCCGGACAGGATGAGCTCTCTGAGTGTTCTCTTCCTGGACCCCAGCCGGAACATGGTGCTGAAGGTTTACCCCAACATGTCTGTGGAGACCTGTGGCTGCCGGTAGAACCACCCGGGAAAGAGCCTCAATGCATAAATGCATAAAAAAGATGACAATGAATCAGACAGAGTGGAGCAGGAGAGACATTCAGTCAATAGAGTACAACAAGAAATACATCTTTGGATGAGACTACAATGGATGAACTCACCATGGAGGGAGATATGGATTATAGATAAGGGTTTTACGGGTGGTGGGATGCAGAGAACGCTATGTCTGACCCTCCGATGAGTGTGATTCACACAGGATTTCCTCTGTCATTCAGCAGCTCGACTGTAGGTGAATTGGGGACTGTTTGACTAACTGTCAGTTCCAAGCCTTCAGCCATCCAGAGCTGGCTCTTGATCTATACCCAGACTCCAGAGTAACTCAAATACTGGACCCTATTGCCATATACTGCACTTAGACTATTGGACTCAAGTTTTCCTACGGCACCAGACTCAAAAGCTCAACCTCTGTAAATAATCTTGTAACTAATACAACTAAATGGGACTTTTTTTGTAAATAATTGATGGAATCCTAAACTATGCTTTGCCTGTCGTTTATGTAGTGTTCACTAGGTGTTTGAAATAATCTGCTAAGATAAATGGTTAATGCATGCGAGATTGTACTATTTTAATAAATAATTCTTTATCGTTTTCTGACTGTATGCATACTGTGGAATATCAAATGTAATGGTTGCATTAGTTTGAATTCGGGATCCGCTGTCATCATTTTCAAAGAAAAGGGAGATACGCAGCACATTGCTGCCACCTGCTGTTTTGAAATAGAAAATAGTTACAAAATTGCCATTTTTGAAGATGTGGACCTGAGATTTATTGTTTTGATGTTACTGATGAAACAATACACCACTAGTGCACAATTATTACATCCGACATTTTCAACATCATACTGTATGTACAGTTGATTCATGTAAAACTACCACAAAGGTGTTGAGAATAATTGTGCTATGTAACTTCTATTTCCCCATTACAGTTTTTCTCAATCGCTTTGGCTCATTTTCTGAAACCGTCTGAACATTCTCTAAACTGTAAGTGCAATTGTCACAACTGTTTTATGGGACATCACAACTCTATTGCATGTCTGCAAAAATGTAGTAACTCACCCAAAACATTTAATTAATGCTTCAAAACCTAATTACTGTGTCAGTGAATTGGCCAATGCCACCAAAGTGAGAAAAAAATGTTGTCATCGTGTGAGCCGTACTGGTCAAAATGTTTAGATGTTTTTTCACCATGACAGTCAACCCTGGAAATGTTTGTTATACACACATTTCAGTTTTGTTCTACTTTTTTGTAGACACTGACTGCTTAATATCATTTACAATAATGTCAGTTTTGTCTAGCTGAATGCTATTGTGTATCACACTGAGCTTTTTAGATACCGACTTCAACAGTAGATAAAAGTTTACTGGGAAAAGTCAATACTGTACATTTGTATGTACACAGTACTTTTTTTTGTAGCAATGTGTTACATGTAAACAGAAAATTCACATTTGCATGTCCATTTTTACAGTACATTTGTATGTATACAGTACATTTTTTTTGTAGCAATGTGTTACATGTCAACAGAAAATTCACATTTGCATGTCTATTTTTACATATTTCTTACATGTAAAGTCATACACGGTGAACAGAAAAGTTGACACAAAATGGTAGTTCTGTAAAAAAACAATCAATTGTACCTCCTCACAGTACGTAACACTACAAGTTCCCACCTTCTTGGTGGACATCCTGTCACTCTTGTTGGCCTGGCAGGTCTGACAGATTTTGATAATTCAAATGGATCATTTGGCACGTGATGGCTCACACGATGAAAGAATGCTTAGAAGTTGTGAAGAGTATGACAGTTTCACTGAGAATCAACTCGTCAGTTTTGATCAGTCATGTGCATGTAGTTATTGTGCAAATTGTAGACAATTGTACTTAATCTTTTGCACACGTGCCAAAACACGTGCAATTTGCTTAAATGAAAAGGAAATTCAAATCTGGTGTGAACAAGAAAGTAATTGTTCAGAGATTTGTTTTGAAAAAAAGAATTCTCGTTCGAGAATTGAGCCAAAGCGATTGAGAGAAACTGTAATTGAATTGTGAATATGTCCGTTTTTTATCGTTTCTGCTTAAATTGCCAAAATATTGCCTAGACTGACTGTAAACTTAAATGGAAATAAACTGAATAGAACATAAAGTATAGTTTGTATAATGAAAAACATGGATCATCCTATGATGATACATAAAGAGCATCCTACATACTTACAGTTTTAGTCAATAGGCTAATATTAGAATTAAAGGCTGCTCCAGGAATGTTTAGGAGATAGGAATGTGTTACTCATTTCAGACAGGTTAAGAAAGTCCCTTCATTTCCAATGCATTGGAAAATGTATGTCAGAGGATATTTCAATGGTCTTCACTCTGTTTTTAGGGAGGGGTGGGAGGAGTGCCCCTGACTCAGGCCAACGTCCTCAGACACATTTGCCTCTGATGTACCCCCCACGATGACACTGGATCCTAGCCACTGTATGACACACTGCTGATGAAGAAGGCGTTCTACCCAACATAGAATGATGCAGCTTGATTCATTCAGTGCTACCAATTTAACCTGTAACTAAAATTGAAAAGTACATTTGTTACTGTTTTCTCTGTTGAACAAGTATGATATCTATATTGTATCTGAAAGATAAACAAGTCTTACTATGTACAGGGTTGGGTAGGTTGCTTTCTAAATGTAATCCGTTACAATTACTAGTTACTGGTCCAAAATTGTAATCGGTAATATAACTTTGGGATTACCCAACCTCAGTAACATAATCAGATTACTTTTAGATTACTTTCCCCTTAAGAGGCATTAAAATAAGACAAAAAGGATCCATCAAATTAATTTGGTGTATCATTATAGTGGTTTCTGACTTGTGCCCAGACACGCTCAGATGGAGCAAACTTAAACTTGCACCTTTTTTTCATTGCTGAAATGAATGTCATTGAGAAAACAGAAAGGTGTCATCAATTATTTTTATTGCAAACATCCTTTCTAAATTCAGTAGTAATCCAAGAAGCAATAATCTAGTTTTTCAAAAGTATCTGTAATCTGATTACAATATTTTAGCTGGTCATTTAATTCATTACAGTTGCAGTTTTTTTAATATTCAGATTACATGTGCGTCAGTTACTCCCCAACCCTGATATGTATTTCACTGCCTTTTCGAACATATACATTTTGATTTCCGTTGGCCTGAGCTTTGACCCGCATGTGGGAAGCAAGAGGGAAGAATTTAGTAAAGTGTTTGTCAGTAGCCCCACAATTTCCAGCGTCTCTCTCATTATCGCAGTGTGTCTGCAAATGTTTACAGAATCTTCATTAACTTCAAGCCCTCTAACGATAACAAAGCCTAAAACAAGACATCAATGGTCGAGATAAGAATGGCCGTGCTACTATTTTCGGTTGACATGAGGCTACTGTTTACTCTAGAGCATGGGAGTGGACCCCCAGAACTATAGCCCTAGCGTAGAAGAATCTCAATTTCAACAGATTGTCACCCAAAGTCAGTTTTAAATACATAGTGGGAACTGGGAAGGTAAAGCGTGTCGATTGGGAAGGATCTGATCTGAAGATGCAGTGCTCAAGGCGTTTCCTCTTCCAGATGTGTCTGAGTTTGCTGGTGTCCACGGGCTCCTGTCGGTGCAAACCACTGAACGATGTCCTCCAAAGTGAAGATCGCGGGGGCTTCTCTGAGACTTCCGAGCAGGACCTGGTCGAAGAGGAGGACAGGTTACACAGCTTTCTGGGAACCATGAAGGAAGGGTTTCTGAGGAAACTCAATCTATCCGATGTCCCACGGGAGCACAGCAAGATATACCCACCGCCGTTCATGATTGAACTGTACAACAAGTATGCCTCCGACACGTCCTCGATGCCTCGTTCTGATGTCATTCGCAGCTTCACCGTTCAAGGTATGTACATAGGCAAGTCAAACATCAATGTGGGGGATTTTATCAATGATCACAACATTTTCATACATAGACACTGTATTATGCATGCTTATTAAGCCTGTGTGCCTCTAAGGCTGTTGATACAAATAAGGGATATCAAATATGAAACTATGTATGCCTTTTGCCCAATGTTGCAGATGTCAGTCACTCTGAAAAAAATGGCACCAAGTCAAAACACAGACTTCTGTTCAATGTAACTGTCCCAAATCACGAAGAGGTCAACATGGCAGAACTCAGGCTGTTCACCCTGCTGGATAATAGGACAACCTCAACCTCTACCAATGGGATCGGGGCTTCCATAAAGGTCTATGAAGTGGAGTATAAAGGAAACAAGGCCATTGCCCACCTTGTGGATGGGAAAGAGGTCATTGGGACCCATCACTCTTGGGAAACTTTCGATGTGACCACTGCCATCCAGAGTTGGGTCAAGTCGGACCGCGGGGCCAGTGAGTTTGAAGTGGTGGTCGACAGGTGGGACTGTGGGCCTTTCAAAGGCGGAGGTTTGGACGTGAGTGTGGGCGTGGGCGTGAGGGATAACACGGCAGCTGCTTTGATCGTCTTCTCCGACGACCTGGGGAGCAGGAAGAGAGAGGCCAAGAAGGAGCTGAGGGAGATGATAGTTCATGAGGAAGAGACACTCTTCTCAGGGAGCGACTGGCAAGGGACCGACTACAATGAGATCCCCGTGGACCTACACCCCAGGCGGAAGAGGCAGGCGGACACCAACTACTGCCGACGGACCTCCATGCGAGTCAACTTCAAAGACATCGGCTGGGACCAGTGGATCGTAGCGCCCCCTGAGTATGACGCCTTTGAGTGTAGAGGGGTGTGTTACTACCCCCTGACTGACGACATGACCCCTTCCAAACACGCCCTCATCCAGACCCTGGTCAATCTCAAGAACCCCAAAAAAGCCAACATGGCGTGTTGCGTTCCCACAAAACTCGACCCCATCACGGTCATGTACCAGGAGAATGGTGTCATCACTATACGACACCCGTACGAGGAGATGAAGGTGGCAAAGTGTGGATGTAGGTAGTGAGAGGTAACATCCATGGTGGTCCCCTTTAACCCATACTGTAAATCTGTACAGTTCTGTTGTGAGATGCATTTGAGTTATTTTATTGAGTATATGTTCAGCGAATGCACAGTCTGTCTAGAATAGCAATAAAGCCTATGGTACAATATTTATAAATTATTTATGAGCGTTATCATTATTGTTATTAGGGTTTTAGAAAATAATATAGATCATAAATTGGATCTACAGATGTAGGATCTTAGTTAGGTGCGCATGCAAAGCAATACACAACTCTAGATTTCTTACATACTCGTATTATTATTATAATTTAATTTATTCTGTTCTCTCAGACGCTTAAATTACTTAAGCTATTAACATGAATCCAACGTCCCAATGTGCAGACTGCCACAACAGACTGGCCACCATTAGCATAAAATAACTCACCAACAATAACTCATGAAACGTTCAAGCTGGAGACACCAAACCAACTTTCACATTTCCAGACTATTCTAATTTCAGATTCTCTAAAACTTTAATAAACTAGAACGATAAACGTTTGCATAAATTAGCATAAAATAACTCACCAACAGTAACTCTTGAACAGTACAATTTAGAGACACTAAACCAACTGTCATATGTTCAGGCTATTGTAACTTCACATTCTTTCAAATCGTAATCAACTATAACTATATAAATGTGCATACGTTTGCATAACCCACTGACAGTAACTCTTGAACCATTTCTTCTAGAGGCACCAAACCAACTCCAGATGTTTGGGCTATCCTAATTTCAGATACTTAAAAACTTGTATCAATCAGACTCCTGTGGCTGGCCGGGCGCAGTGCGCGCTAACGGTGTTTCCTCCGACACATTGGTGCAGCTGGCTTCTGGGTTGGATGCGCGCTGTGTTAAGAAGCAGTGCGGCTTGGTTGGGTTCTGTATCGGAGGTCGCATGACTTTCAACCTTCGTCTCTCTCTCGAGCCCGTACAGCAGTTGTAGCGATGAGACAAGATAGTAGCTACTAAAAAAAAAACTATTGGATACCACGAAATTGGGGAGAAAAAGGGGTAAAATTCAACAACAACAAAAAACACACACACAAAAAAAAAACTTGTATCAATTATAACTATAGATATGTGCATTAATTTGCATAACTCTTCAGCCATTTAAGCTAGAGACACTAAACCTACTTTCACATGTTCAGGCTATCCTAACTTCAAATTCTTTAACACATGTATCAACTATGACTGAATAAATGTGCATAAAATAACTCCCCATCAGTACGTCTTAATCTGTTCAAGCTAAAAATACTGAAGCAACATTTAGATGTTCAGGCTATCCTAACTTGCAATTCTTGAAAACTTTCATAATGCACACATTTGCATAAAATAACTCACCAAAAGTAACTCCTCAACTGTTCAAGCCATAGGCACCAAACAAACATTCACGTGTTCAGGCTATCCTAACTTCAATTATTTCTTTTTTTTTTAACTAGAACTATGGACATTTGCATACATTTACATAAAATAACCTACCAACAATAACTCTTGAACTGTTCAAGCTAGAGACACCAAAACAACTTTCACGTGTTCATGCTATCGTATCAATCAAATCAATCCTTCACCAGCTAGCATGCACATCACATTTTCTTCAGAAAATGCACTTTTATAGTTTGATCACTCTTTTGTAGCTGAGGATTTTCCTGCACAGCAGGAAATGCAAACCTGTCGTGCATTGGAGTTTTTGAAAGGATTCTCAAGTTTGTCATTACCTCTTTGACATTTCAGACTTGATTTGCCAAATCTAAAAATGTATCGACCCCTACAAAAATGTCCATTAATTATAATCCACATAATAATTCACGTTTGTTGCGGGATTATTTTCCTGCTGTAGCAACCTGGCTCAGATTAAGATCCTACGTCTGTATTAAGTCTGTGTGCATCTATAGTTTGATATCTATAACAAAATGATCATCATACCTAAAGAGTTTGTACATAGTGTTGTTTATTTATCAGTTGACTATCTTGCTCTACAAGTTTTAATGGTATAAGAGTTTTAAGTATTTTTATAGCAGGGAATTTCTGATTATGACTTCTAAATTATTGCTTTGAATTAAATATGGATTGTTCTCATTAGTTTCATATTAGAGTCAGAGATTGTGGATTATAGGTCAAGGTTGCACTATTACATAACAGTGCATTTCTGTGCTGCAGTTGTACTATATGAATATTCAATGTGCATTTATAAAGTTCAACTTTCGTGGAAGTTCTTCATTGAATAATGTGTAAAGAGCGCACTCTACAGGTGAACAATAAGCAGTTGTCTCAACACATTCATAAAACTTCAAACTGGGTATCTTTTTGTACCTGTGTATTCATTTGAATGTAGAATTGTTCTATAAAGTAAGAAATATGTTTGAATGTATTATTTTTTTCTTATATATCTTACTCCTTCATTCATTTTCGGTTATTTTGAATATCTCTGTAATTATTAAACACAAATACTGCACACACGTCTTAGTATTCAGTACATGTTGATCCCAACATATCAAAACCAGACCATATTTCAGTTGTGAACAGGTCACACATTAGTCAATACCATAGTGGTAGATAAAGGACTCCAGTGCCCAAAAGTCAATTTTAGCACGAGCAGCGCCATTGAGGACTTCCACCATTTTGAAGTAGTCAACTGAGTGGGATTTCCTATGGGTTTAGGAAGGATCACATAATTCCATCCAGGTCACCAGGAAGGATCAGCCAATGAATTCTACTCGTGAGCAAACATTCCATAACTGCAGGTGGCAGTAAAGCGCCAACCTTGGCTTTATAGTTGTTCAAACAACACACTCCAGGTGGCATTGTGCACCCTTCGTAGAAAAATAATCTTACAAACGCCATTATGGGAAAGACACAATGATGCGATGTCTATCTATGGTCAATGCACATCAATGTATTCTAATCAGCTTCTAATGAAGCTAATGTTTGTCAGGAGGGGATGAAAAAGTCTGGATGTAGACACTTACATCACCACTTGACAATAAAAACAAATAATGCCCAGTCTTAATATACCACCTTTCCATTAAAACACTACGTGACGTCTGATTTCAGCCTAATTAACCGAGACCACAATTGCCTAAATTAGTTCCTCCCCCTGATGACCTCCCCTCTATCCATATTAGTGCCAAACATGCCCTCTTAAATGACGCAGTGAGCAATGCACCGGGAGTGGAGTCTTAAAATGAGATTCCAGGTCCTGATTGGTCACAAAGAATCACCAGACGGGCTTATGTAAGACTGGGTATTAGAAGTTAAACTGAGATTAACGTACATACTGTGCTGCAGCATTAGATTATATGTGGTTGCGTAATAATGGGTTGTAAAAATTCCCAGTGTTGTAAGGCTTGTATTAGCCTGCCTTTAAATTTCCGTTTTGAACTCACTCAACCTTAAATTATATTCCAACCTAAATGAACACAGTGGAAATGTCATTAAAATCAGTGAGTAAAAAAATGTAAATGGTGAATATATACTGTGAGTATTTCCAAACGAATGGTAGTCCATGTTCATGTTTATAGTCACTTCTGCTAAATCTTTGGTTTTCATCCTAAATCCCGTGTTCAAGGCAGTGTATCACATTTGCACACGTGAACACAAACTGTGTAATCATCTCATCCACTCGCCCCAGACATAACCTCATAAAGCCTGAACCTTATCTCCACCTGGCCAAACCACACGGCCTTATAACTGACTGTGAGTTTCACATGGGGCTTTCATACTAATCAGGTAGTATTTGACCTCTACAATCTTCTCTAATCTATTTTCTCTATCTCATCCTCTTTTTTTTCAAGAAAATGTGTATGACATGGTAGAGCATATAATAGAAACTCTAATAAAGAATATGGGATGCGAAGGTTTTTTTATTTGATTTGATGCCTAAAACGAAATACATCCCGACAGAAGCCTCGTTCTTTACAGTAATACAACAAATTAAATACAGTAAAACTAGAAAAGGTACTGGCATACCCAAATACCTACTTCATAATACCTTCGATGTAACATCTCCAATTTGAGAAAAAAATGTTTGTCTGTGTTTGTCTGGCGGACGCACCGCAGATAATACGATTAAAGGTTTATTGAGAACAGAAGCCTCTTATGTCGTTGTTGTTGTCCGAAACCTGCCGGTGAAAACCATTCTCTCCTGACAAAGGACGGTCCCTCTGAATGAATGGACCAAAAAGCAGGATAACGCAGATCAAATATAACATTCTCCACCATAATGGCAGTAAGTCGGTTCTCACAAGCGTTGCTGGTGCTTTTCTGCCATGTTCTCTACTCCAGTGCTTCCTTCCAGCCAGCTCTGGTGCTGGATATGGCAAAAATTCTCCTCGACAACTACTGCTTCCCTGAGAATCTAGTCGGGATGCAGGAGGCCATTCAGCAAGCCATCAACAGCGGAGAAATCCTCAAAATATCTGACCGCAAGACCTTAGCATCTGTGCTGACGGCTGGCGTGCAGGGTGCACTCAATGACCCTCGGCTGACTGTGTCCTTCGAGCCAAACTTTGTCCCGGTGATGCCGCCTGCTCTCCCATCTCTTCCCACGGAGCAGCTCATCCGGCTGGTCAGAAACTCTGTGAAACTGGAGTTCCTTGAGAACAATGTCGGCTACCTGAGGATCGACCGGATTATAGGGGAGGAGACAGCAGCCAAGCTTGGCCCGCTGCTCCGGGAGAACATCTGGACCAAGGTCACCCACGCCTCCTCGTTAATCTTTGATCTGCGCTACAGCACAGCTGGGGAGCTGGACGGAGTCCCTTTCATCATCTCCTACTTCTCCGACCCAGAACCTCTCATTCACATTGACACTGTGTTTGATCGGCCCTCCAATACCACTAAGGAGCTGTGGACTATGTCATCTATCATGGGAGAGAGGTATGGAAAGAGAAAAGACCTCATCGTATTAACCAGTAAGCGTACTATGGGTGCGGCTGAGGCAATCGCCTACACTCTGAAGCATTTGAACAGGGCTATAATTGTTGGAGAGAGGTCAGCCGGGGGGTCAGTGAAAGTGCAGAAGATAAGAATAGGAGATTCTGGTTTCTACATCACAGTTCCTGTGGCCAGGTCAGTGAACCCAATAACAGGCCAAAGCTGGGAAGTGAGTGGAGTATCTCCCTCTGTAAATATCAATGCCAAGGAGGCTGTTGCCAATGCCAAAAATCTACTGGCTGTCAGGAGTGCCATTCCAAACGCTGTCCAGAGCGTCTCTGACATCATCAGGCAGTACTACTCATTCACAGACAGAGTACCGGCTCTCCTTCAACATCTGGAATCCACCGATTTCTTTTCTGTCATTTCAGAGGAGGACCTGGCGATTAAAATCAACTACGAACTGCAGTCTGTGTCAGAGGACCCTCGTCTGGTGATCAAACTGACCCAAGATCACCCGGTTATCATTGAGGAAGACTTTGAACCTGAGAACATACCAAACGATCCAGCATTTCTCACAAACCTGGTGGATACAGTCTTCAAAGTACGCATCTTAACTGGAAACACTGGTTATCTCCGCTTTGACAAGTTTGGAGACGTGTCAGTGATGGCCAAATTAGGAGAGCAGATTGCCCAAAAAATCTGGGAGCCCCTCAAAGACACAGAGAACCTCATCATCGATCTGCGATACAACACAGGTGGGTCCTCAGCTTCCATGGGCATCCTGCTCTCCTTCCTCCAAGACCCGTCACAACAGTTCCACTTCTTCACCCTATACGACAGGATCCAGAACACCACCACTGAGTTTAACACGCTTTCCGGCCTCCCAGGCCCACCCTATGGGTCTAAACGGGGAGTGTACATCCTGACTAGTTACTATACTGCTGGTGCTGGGGAGGAATTTGCTTATCTGATGCAGTCTCTGCACCGTGGCACCGTCATCGGGGAAATCACATCCGGGACCCTGATGCACTCCAAGTCCTTCCAGGTGGAAGACACCGACATTGTCATCACCGTCCCCTTCATAAACATCATAGACAACAACGGGGAGTGCTGGCTAGGTGGAGGCGTGGTCCCTGACGCCATAGTGCTTGCTGAGGAGGCCGTTGACCACACCCATGAGATCATAGAGTTTCACAGGGAGGTTCGCTCACTGGTGGAGGGGACGGGGGAGCTCCTGGAAGTACACTACGCCATCCCTGAGGTTGCCAACAAGGTCAGCAGAGTGCTGCTCATCAAATGGGCCGAGGGTTCGTATCGATCGGTGGTGGACTATGAGTCTCTGGCATCCCAACTGACAGCTGACCTCCAGGAGACATCAGGTGACCACCGGCTGCACATATTCTACTGCGACATCGAACCCGAGTCTCTGCATGACATGCCAAAAATCCCAACAGCTGAGGAGGTGGGTTACATCATTGACGCGCTGTTCAAGATTGAGGTGATGCCCGGGAACGTGGGCTACTTCAGGTTCGACATGATGGCAGACATAGAAGTGATGAGAGCCATCGGCCCTGAGCTGATTAAACTGGTGTGGAGCAAGCTGGTGAACACGGACACAATGATCATTGACATGAGATACAACACAGGTGGTTACTCCACAGCCATCCCACTCCTCTGCACCTACTTCTTCGATGCTGAGCCCCTGAGGCACCTCTACACCGTATTTGATCGCTCCACAACCACCATGACCGAGGTCATGACCCTGCCTCAGATCCAGGGTCAGAGGTACGGCTCCACCAAGGATATCTACATCCTCACTAGTCACATGACGGGGTCGGCTGCCGAGGCGTTCACGCGGACCATGAAGGACCTTAACAGGGCGACGGTGATCGGGGAGCCGACCATCGGAGGGTCCCTGTCCAGTGCCACCTACCAGATCGGGAACAGTATCCTGTATGCCTCCATACCTAACCAGGTGGTCTTGAGTGCTGTTACTGGGAAAGTGTGGAGTGTTTCCGGGGTCGAGCCACACGTTGTTGCTCAGGCAAATGATGCTCTGAGTGTTGCACAGAGAATAATTGCAGCTAGGCTTTTAAAGCGAGATCAAGGGAAATAATGGTCATGTTATTGTTTCACTTTCACTTTCCTGTTTACTTTGTTTGTCCTGTATTTGTGAATGATGTTTTTTGTTGTGTGTGATTCCTAACAGAAATGTTATTTATTATAATTGTTTTTCAGAAATCTGACATATCCGTGGTTTAACAAAACCACCCCGAAGTTTGTAAAAATATATATATTTTCCAAATAAGTTTGAAAGTCTTTAAATAGTAGATTGCACATTAGTAATCCTTAAGGCACCTCATGAAAGCTTTCTTTTTGGACATGATTATAAACTCATTTAATAAACAGATCCTTGACTGTTGCAGGTCTGGGATGAAAGTAGTTGCCTTCGATGAATTTGACCAAAATCCCTGTGTGTCATTTTGTATGAGAAA
Source organism: Oncorhynchus clarkii lewisi (assembly GCF_045791955.1). Lineage (NCBI taxonomy): Eukaryota > Metazoa > Chordata > Actinopteri > Salmoniformes > Salmonidae > Oncorhynchus > Oncorhynchus clarkii. The sequence goes on from NC_092166.1 coordinate 55,299,945, forward strand.
TGTACAAATAAATCCTCTTGTTCGTATTTCATGAATATCTAAATGTCTTCTCTTTTTTTTATCTCCCCCGAGCTACATTTGTTGTTGGCCTAAATATGTGTGAGGAGAAAGGGTTAATATTTCATTTAATTATACTATCATCATGTATTTAATCCGATTAATGCAAATACTTTCTATATGAATCTGTTAATGCATTTCTTATTTGTCCTTTTTGTCATTTGTCAAGTCATGTAATTTGTCATGTTGCGAGTAAAACATCATATTGCCATAATGTAGAAGAGTCTTCAGACAGTCAGTAGAGGGAGCATTACCCATACAAACATGTAGTGAACTACTGTGCTCAGTTCTCCTACTGTGTAGCATCAATGATATCAAATATCAACTGATTGTGAATAGTGTCATGACCAAATAGAGGCCATATAGCTTCAGAAGAGGAACACCCATTATCTATTATATACTGGTGTAGTAGGTTGAATCTAACTATATGGCAAATGTTATTGCTTGCGGGTAAATTTTATTCCATTTCTAATCAACACTTGTTGAATAAACTGTTGAATAAACCTGTGAGTTATTTTTACCCGAGACGGAACTATTTCGAGTTCAATGTGATATTTACAGACCATAATGCTTAGGGTCAGCCAACGGCACATTAAGAGAGAGGAGGGGGTGGATGGCTTGACTATTTCAAATTCTATGTTCTTAATAATAAGTATAATGCTGATTGATCATGTGCAGCACGAGTGAGAGATTATAAGCCTAAGTATGGTATAAGGACCTTTTGTCAAAATATACAGTTCAAGGTAACATTACACTTCACATCAACTAGCTGACCAACAGAAGGCCTGATTTTAAGGTAGAAACAAAGTAATAATTAATTCAGAAAACAATGATCTATTTAATTAACTCTGATCTACAATCAGTGAGCCTTATTCATCAAACGAAAAATATGCACAAATGTATAACACATTCAGTGATGTGAATATTTCCACCAAGCATAATCTCAACTGACATTTGTGTCTAGTTAAACCTTACCTCACACGCATAGCAACAAGTATACATTGAACATCTATATCTTGGGCAATATGTTGCACCTACATTGTTGGCCTGTTATTGTCTTACCAAAGCACTCAAGATAAGAAGATTAAAGGTTTATTGTGAGGAAAATCCTCTTATGTGTGTGTTAACAGAAACCTTTCAGGAAAAAAGGTCTCATTTGACCAAGGACCACTTTGCAGACGGACGTTCCACCGCAGAGTGGCCACTACTGTGGTTTACTGCTATCTAGAAACCCACCAAGATGGCAACGTCTCTCCTCTTGTTGGCATCGGTGCTGGTCCTCAGCAATGTGGCTGTCCACAGCGCTTTCGCACCCGACCTGATTGTCAGCATGGCTAAAATTCTCCTGGACAACTACTGCTCCCCGGAGAAACTGACTGGCATGCAGGAGGCCATTGACGCTGCAAGCAGCAACACAGAGATCCTCAGCATTCCCGACCCTGACACTCTTGCCTCCGTCCTGACCGGTGGGGTCCAGAGCACCATCAGTGACACCCGGCTGGTCATCTCCCATGAGCCCAACTACGTCCCAGCGGTGGCCCCTGCCTTGCCACCCCTGCCCCCAGACCAGCTCATCGGTGTGCTCCAGAGCTCCATTAAGCTGGAGGTCCTGGAGGGCAACATCGGCTACCTGAGGATCGACCACATCATCGGGGAGGAGTTGGCCGACAAGATTGGCACCCTCCTCCTGGAGCTGGTCTGGAACAAGATCCTGCCCACGTCCGCTCTGATCTTTGACCTTCGCTACACAGGCAGCGGGGAGCTGTCGGGCATCCCATACATTGTGTCTTATTTCACTGATGCCGAACCTCTGATTCACATTGACAGTGTGTACGACCGTCCCACCGACACCACCACCGAGATGTGGTCTATGCCCACACTGCTGGGCGAGAGGTACGGAACAAAGAAGCCTCTTATCATCCTGACCAGTGCAAACACCAAGGGAATTGCAGAGGACGTCGCCTATTGTCTGAAGAACCTCAAGAGGGCCACCATCGTCGGGGAAAAAACCGCTGGCGGGTCCGTGAAAATCGAAAAGATCAAGGTTGGGGACACCGACTTCTATGTCACAGTGCCCTCGGCTAAGTCCGTCAACCCCATCACAGGGAAGTCCTGGGAGGTCGCCGGCGTGATGCCCGATGTTGAGATCGATGCTGAAGATGCCCTGGCCGCTGCCATTAAGATCATTAACCTCCGTGCCGAGGTCCCTGCCATTCTTGAGGCTACTGGCGCTCTGGTGGCCGACAACTACGCCTTTGAGAATGTCGGAGCGGACGTTGCGGAGAAGCTGGCGGCAACGAGCGGTGACTACAACTTGATATCTTCAAAGGTGGAGCTGGAGACAAAACTCTCCGCTGACCTCATGACACTGTCCGGAGACAAATGCCTGAAGACCACCCACAACATCCCAGCCCTGCCACCAATGGTAAGAAATGAATGTTGAATTGTAGCCTATGTAATACATTTAGCTATTGAGAATACTTTTATGTCAATCAAGATAACTTTTTTTAAATGAATATTTGCCTGAAACAATTGTCTGTTGAATTCAGTAGGCCTTCAATAGAATAACATTGCATATCAATTATGGGGAATATTTTTGAGACATTTATGTTGATTTCAGAATCCATCTCCAGAGATGTTTATTGAGCTGATCAAGGTCTCATTCCACACGGATCTGTTTGAGAACAACATTGGTTACCTGCGCTTTGACATGTTTGGTGACTTCGAAGAGGTTCAGGCCATTGCCCAGATCATCGTGGAGCATGTGTGGAACAAAGTTGTTAACACTGATGCTCTGATTGTTGATCTCAGGTAGGACATCTCTTCATAGTGAAAATCAAAGCTCAAATTATGAGCATAGCAACTACCGGAAACATATTTATGTTCACTAAAATTAACAGAGTTAGAGAGTGGCTTACCATTTAGTTGGGGTAAATTGGGACAGTTGAACCATATGGAAAGGTTTTATTTCCTAAATTATAATTTTTTATATTGAATGAGTTAGAAAATGTGTTTTTGCAGGAACAATGTGGGCGGACCCACCACTGCCATTGCAGGCTTCTGCTCCTACTTCTTTGATGCAGACAAGCAGGTCTTGCTGGACAAACTGTACGACAGACCCTCTGGCACCACTACGGAGCTGTGGTCTCTGTCTGAGCTCACTGGTAATGAACTTCCCAGTTGCATGATGTGTAGGCTACTGTATAGCGAGTTTATCAATTTGGATAAAGCAGAATATAATTGTGGGCTGTCAGCAGAATAGAGCACGTCAGGGATATAAACAAATGACTCGTCTTCTTTCTCAGGCGCAAGGTACGGCACCAAGAAGAGCCTGATCATCCTGACCAGCGGGGCCACGGCCGGCGCCGCCGAGGAGTTCGTCTACATCATGAAGAAGCATGGCCGGGCCATGATTGTGGGCGAGACCACCAACGGCGCCTCCCACCCCCCTGAGACCTTCCGTGTGGGCGAGAGTGAAGTGTTCCTGAGCATCCCCACCACCCATTCAGATACAACGCAGGGCCCCGCATGGGAGGGGGCTGGGGTTGCCCCTCACATCCCTGTGCCAGCCGACGCAGCCTTGGACACTGCCAAGGGCATCCTCAACAAGCACTTCGCCGGTGCAAAGAAGTGAACTCCCTGACCGGGGAAGTTGGCAGCCAAAGGGGTTTAAGATCTTATGTTCTCAGAGGAACGAAGTATTTAGGGTACAGTTCAATGCACTTCATAGTCCAAGTCTAGGGAGCCAGCCTCTGCATCTAAGCCTTTTTATCGTAGCCTGTTGTAGTGTTCTCATTTTGCAAGAATATGTGAGAGATTATGAACAAGATTGTGGTGGTTTTTACTTGTAGTTTTTACTTACAAAAACTACTGTGATTGTAGACGGATTTAAGAAATGCTATACTGAAATGTGACTCTTAAAGAAGTGGTTCATAAACTACGAATGTGTTTGTGTTACTGATCCACTAGCTCTTGGCCTTGGGGCTAAGATTTGTCAAAGCAGCTTCTATTTTTGACTGTCCAAAATAACGTGAGTTGTAAATTGCGCAAGAACATGAAAGCTGAAACTAGTTTAAAAAGGTGCATTGAATCAAATGCTGAAACATATTTGCTTTTCCTCTAATATTCTTACATATTTTCGAGTACCATTTTTTAGGACCTTTACAAACAAATTGTTCTGTCTGTTGGGGGTGCATTCTCTAATTTGATGCAGGGTCTTTTTGCTGTGTATGGGAAGACGTGTTGTGTCCATACACAGTGACTTTCCATGTGAGGCAATTTGGGTTGCATAAATTCCAATGGTGGGACACAATAAAGTCATTGAGAACACAAGAATAAGTATATATGTTGTGGATCAGAGGTTAGGAGTGGATCAATAAAGCCAAGCAGCTTATTATATTATACAACACCAAACACGTTTTTGCCCAACAATGGAATAACTACAAATCCAACAAGATTTTCTCAATTCAACACACTAACACCTCAAATGGAATCAATCCCACCCATTGTTACACAGACCAGTGAGATAAACTATATATAAGCCCTGTAGCAAAAAAACAAACATTTCAGCACAACTATTCATTCAGATTAGAATTGTATACCTTCCCAGAGCAAGTTTTTCAGTTCAAGTAACACTTAACCATTCTGGTTTCTTCCTCCAGTTTCAACTTGGCCTGTTATCACAAACATAGTGTATTAGTATTATGTTAGAGGAGGTACGGTCAATACAATACAATACAATTCAATGTACTCCTTTTGTCTCGTTCCAGAAGATAGCAGCGCAGCTCATTTCTAACAGGAACGTCAGAGGCACACAGATACTGGTCACTGGGAGTGGATATCCAGTGAGTGGGCCAGCTTTTGGCAGACACAAAGACCTGTATTTTCAAAACACAAGGAGTTAAACAGGATCCAGTAAGTAAGGGAATAACTATACATAAACACGCGGAAAGCGAGGGGCAGGCCACAAACAGTAGCTTTAGTGTAGCTGCATGTGCGTGCGTGCGTGCGTGTGTGTGTGTGTGTGTGTGTGTGTGTCTGTGTGCGTGTGCGTGCGTGCTTGCGTGCATGTGTGTGTGTGTGTGTGTGTGCGTGTGCGTGCATGTGTGTTGTGTGCGGGAGAATTGGGAGATATTATGGAGAAAAACATGTCATAGGTCCAGTTTTCCTGCAGTCATCACTTTCATTTGATAACGCTTGTTTTGCTTGTCTCTGGAGGCGTAGCTTTGATTTACAGCTGACTCATGTGGTACCTGTATCAGCTTGCTGGCTATGGCTTAAATACTGTGGACACACAGCTCCTACCTGCTTGGCTCTTCAATATTTACACTGAAAACCTCCAGTAGGCAACGGAGAGAAGATACGAATGTGCAAATCAACATGTTATGTGTTCATTACAGTCCCAGCAATTGCATGTCATTCTAACTGTGTAATTACATGCCAATTCTATAGGCACTTCATTCCAAAGTGCTAATTAACTGGTAGGGCAAGTAAACAAGGGTTACGACTTAGTGAAGAATCATGCTTAAAAATAATGGATGGCTGCTTGTGTTTGAAAACAGTATAATTAGCCTAACTTACAGTGAGTAAGATTTTATCCTGAACAAATAAATTAACTTTGTTTGTCTAGGGAAGCATGCATCCATTGTGCATATAACATTGTGGGCATATATGCTGTAATAAAAGCATGCAAAGCAGCAAAGTGGTCAAATTAGAAAGCAGTGGCGGCCGCTGATTGGCAAAATACCGGGGGAGTGAGGTGGTTGGAGTTGTCAACAGAGCAGCATGGCAGAAATACGTTTTCAAACTCTAGCTACTTTAGACCCCTGTCCTTTGACTGCCTTTGGATGTAGTTGTGTGGTTTATCAGGTCCCAGGCTCCCATGACTGTTATGATTATTTATTTAGAAGTTAATTGCAATCTGCTTTTTGCTTTAGAGCCATCTGTACCTGATAAAGCAGAGCTAGTCTCACGGGCGGAAGTAAGCCGTCTGGCACAAATAGTCTGGCGCAGTGGCGGTTCTAGCTTGTATGCCCCCCCCCCCCCCCCCCCCCCCAGAACCAGGGCGCCCACTCCGACAAGGTTAATTGACCCACAGTTCCCCACGTGATATCATTGACGTGATGTGCAAATGAGCGATAGAAAACGGATCGAGCAAATGTCACCATTCCAATTTTTTTTGTGCGGGTGCCCCGTGCCACCCACGGCGGCATCTTGCCCATGTCGCCTATACCTAAATCCGCTACTGGTCTGGCGTGAAGAGCCGAAGAAACAATCCAAGCAATGTTCGCATGGCCTATGTGCCCACGGAGGCGGGGCTACTGCTGGCAGTCACTGAGGGGCAGAGTAGTAGGTAACTGAACAGCTTGGTTTAAACTATATATTTTGGAAACAGGAAAATGTACACTTTGATGAGAATTTTAAACATAATCCATTATTTAATGTATTTATATTTTTATGGGGTGTTTCCCCTAACGCCCTAATGGGTGGGATGCCGCTGGTAGAGAGCCCTCAATTAAAATACTGACCTTTGCCACAGCCCTTCCATGCATTAGGCTATGGGTAGAATAGCCTTGAAAGGATGGTCATGCGAGACTACAGGTGAGGTAGATTCAGTGGGAGGTGGGATGTGGGATGCATGCCAGCAAAGCCACTATACAACACAGCCCTAAACACATTATTTGCACTACAATGGTGACAAACGGTGCCCACAAATGGCCTACATAAATCTGTCCCAACAGTCCATTCAGTCTCATTTACTGCCTTTTAAAAAAACATAGCTGATATGGCTGACTTGCTTAAACAAATGTGGTTTCTACTGACAATTGAGATGTACAAACAATGGCATAAAGGGGACGACAAGGGGATAGGAGGCAATCCGTAATAGCTAGGACAGACGTAGACAATAAAACTATTTGTTTAGCTCTTTTGAAATGTACAGCAACAGAATTGAGAACATGGGCAGTTCTTACAGTGTTCTCCCTGTACACCAAGACAGAACCGTAGGATAAATAAAAGGGGCATATAAACAGACAAGGAAAGCTCTTACAATATTCAATGATTACATTTCTCTAAAACAGGTTATTGGCTAAATGTGCACCACCAAGTCAGAACAGTAAGCGAAATTAAGAGGGGTAAATAGACCATAAAGTTAGGGTGAGGCACATTGGCTACTAACATCTTACTACACAACATACACTTAGTATGACTTTCTTAGCTACAGTATACCCTGGCATACCCTGGCTACAGTATCTCCCTGGCATATTACATCCCAGTTGTCTTGAACTCACTGAAGTCAAGTTTCGCAGTTCCGAGCATGGCCAATGTTGAATGTTAATAATTTAAACTTGGAAAAGAGCCCCTTAATCCCAGATGTGGGACCACACAGCCACTGTGACTGATTCCTTCCAAACCACTCATTGTTGATTTTGCGATTTCCAACTTGTGGTGTAATGTTTATGTCCAATGGCCGATGAGCACCGATACATTGTTATCTCTAATTTCTCTTCATTATTTCTCTTCATATGACAAGGATAAAAAATAATTTGCCATAAATATGTAGCAACAGTTGTCGTTTTGCTAGTCCAGTTTAGGTCAGGTGTGTATTGCCTGATCTTTCGCTTATGTCGGTTGGCTCACGCTAGGATGACATGTCTAATTAGGAAATGGCACTGAGATTTGTTTATCAAATAAATACCAAGTAGGCATATGTAATGATTTCGTAAATTATGATTACATTTGTATTGCCGAGTTGAGTTATTGGGCTACAATAACTTTCAGGACAGATGGGATTTTTCTATAACTACATCAGTGAATGCTCAGCTCATCACTTCGTTGTCCATGCCTGTTTTCATGCCTGTTTTCCAAAGTTTAGCTTGAGAGGGAGGCGGAGGTGGATTTTTTTTTCTCTCATGGCAGAAATATGAAACCTGGTTCATTTCAGCCAAGTTTGTCACAAGCTCCCAGTTCTTAACATTGCTTTGCATTGCCCGTTTCCATTTTGCTTTTTTAAACTAAAACTCGTTTTGACAATTTGACAGGAAACGTGCATTTTGTGAATTATCTATTCTAACGCAGTGAAACATCTGTATTTGTTTATGAAATAAGCCTAGTACACTATCATTTAAAAAAAGACGAATATGAAAGGATTATATGTTTATATCGGATAGTAAAATCACTCTGAACAAATTATTTTATATTTTTTCCCGAGGAGAACAAAGTGCCGTAAGTTTTATGGTATTTCTCGCCCTCATCGCCCATCCAATATTTGCCAGGAGGGAGGCAGTAATTTCTGGAAACTGAGTGCAACAACAATCTCGACAGCTTTGACCGTGTGTTGTTTTGTTATGGGCATCTCTGCCTAGAGAAGTAATGAAAACACTTTTGGGGATGTGAGACGGCATTGACTTTTTCCGATTGAGCTTTTGGAGGAATTTACCTTTTCGTGGGGAACAATGGCGAGGTTTTTGATGAAAATGTCTCTCGCCCTACTTTTCCTTGGATTTTTTATGTTCACTTTAGCATCCGTCAATGCTGAACCAGAACAAGTAGATAAAGAAGAGGAGGAAAGTACATGTCAAGGGGCTTTCGACTTGTATTTTGTGCTTGACAAGTAAGTTACTATCAAAATGCCACATTTATTATTATACTGCATAGGCTAAATAAACCAAAGATACCGTTATATTGAGATGCCAAGCTTATCTGGTTACACACATATGTCCATAGCATAGCCTACACTGTTCAAGTCAAATCAAAAGTTAAAATACAAAAGTTTTAGTGTTTTTACAACGTTGCAGACTGTTAATGCACTTACAAATAATGAGTAATGTAAATCAGCTATTCCAGCGCTTACAGCTGATTCTGTAAAGTCTGACCTCTCTCTTTTTTTGCACAAGGCAGGGATAAAGAATCTTTATAGGCTGCTCACAAATTAACTTGATAAATTCATTTTTCACCTCATTAAAGTCATTACTCAACAGGCAGTAGTGTGCGTGGTGATGCAGTCGGAGGCGGACTCTATGCATCGAACACACCGACATCGTGATTGCATTTTGGTACACCAGAATTACATTCATTTCCAATGAAACGCTGCGTTTGCCTTTGCAGCATTGCGTTTGCAGAGGCATTGGCAGTGCGTTCGGTGTGCGTAGACGGCTTGACAGAAATGGTAGCACAGCGTGAATGTTGAACTTTTGTTGCATACATATCCAGATGATGTTGCGTACTATTTTGCGCAAAAATGCTGTCGGTGTGTTCGAAGCGTTAGCTGAATAAGCAGTACAAGTGATCATATACTTCTCTGTATCTTTTTTTTTATTATTTTGGTTCTAATGGGGGAAGCATGATATGTGCATGCCCGCGGGTACCTTTACAAGGTCCACTACTTACTTTTTCACATTATAGAATGGGGAGTAAGACACAGTCTGTACTGTCCTTACATGACTACCTACAACTCACATTCAGGAGTATAGTTTTCATAGAGTGGCCAATTCATGCATTTCCTCCTATCCACCCACATAGGAAAAATCTTTGTGGTTCCAACATTTTAAGCTCGACCAGCAGCAGGCCTCTCTCACTGTCTAAGGAGAGAAAAGTAGACTATACAGACCTTTCTGTCCTGCTATAGCCTAAGCCTAGCGCCTTTATGTAGTAGGTCAGATCAGATTGAAGCATTTTTTTTTAGATAGAATGTCATTTATCAACACAGCTCATAGTAGATGTATGATTAAACCTTGATATATTGTGGCCCTGGTTGAGGATGTTGGTGCCACTGTTTGAGGTTCCTGACTTCAAACAACCGAACCGCTCATTAGGGACATCCCCTCATCCCTCAGGCCTGAGCTGTTTATTAGATGCACAGACCTACGATTAAGGTTAACAGGATGTATGGAGGTTAACAGGATATATCCCTTTGTACAGTGGCTTGGCTACTGAGTCATGTTTAGGGTCTGGAGTTTTTCCTGAGCTGGAAAAACTCTGTGCCTTATTTACTGTATATTCTATGGGACCAAGAGTCTCCAGGCCGGGTCAGGGGTAAAAACTCCTGCCTCTTGTCATGCTGCATCGGGCTACAACTAGTCTACAGTAACTTGGTCTCGAGTTTCTTTGAATATCAGTCCATAAATGGCTAGTTTATGGAAAAAATCTCCCCCAGCCAACTGGTCACTGAATAAAGGGAAATGGACCATGTGGATATCATGTATCATTACTGTCGGGGTCCAAATGGATGGGGGATCAAAGAGAACCAACTTCAAGCTGTCCTATGTTGTGGCGTACCATAGGCCGACAGAGGTATGAGTTTGTGCTGAATCAGACTGGTAGGCCCTATCCTGCAGTTTTGTAAGGAACACAACACAAAGGGATTGTTTTGGGCATGTTTCTATCACCACAGACCAGTACTGATGCCAAATGTTCTGCACAATAAAGATCCTCAAAACACACTCCCTACCCACCACTGTAGCTAATTCTCCTCAGATGGTATGGGGAAACACCCTAGTTTTACCTTTGGTCTGCTAAAATAACTTCCTTGTCCTCACTTAGGCTACTTGTCACTGGCACACCCGCATTTACCACTTGTAGGCCGCGAAAACACTGGCCCACGGGACATTCACCGTTTATAGGAAACAGGATTATGATGCGAGAAGCTCTGATGCTCTAGCAGATTTCCACAGATATCAGGGTGGTTCCATAAGATTTTGATCACTTTCAGCCCTTTTATTTTAACAAAACCTTCCATGCATGTTTACCCACGGTAGAAGTGGTCAGAAAGTAACCATTTTTTTACCTGAATATCAAAACATTCAGGAGATATTTCTCAAAGTTTGACCTGTTTTGCATACCCCACCCTACCATTAGATATCCATATGATATCATTTGAAAGCTTTACAAAGAGAGATGTCAAAGTATTTTATAATTTATTGAACAAAAATGTATTTAAAATACAAATGTTACTTTATTTTTATTTTTTTTACCTATAAAGCCTATAAAGCCAATTATCCCCCAAAAAATGTTATGTTCAGATACATTATGTTGTAGCTTAGACCCTATTTTGCATCATCAGAGTTGTTTGTGTTGTGCCCACCATCGGTTGAGACTCTGCGTGCTCTTGAATACAGGGGTGGGTGTCAGTCATGTTTTGTTTGATAAATGTACTAAAATGTGTGTAGAATTGGCAAAGATGGTTGAATGTTCACACATCAGAGAATGTTTTTATTTTGCGTTTTTTAAAATTAGGTTTCCCATTTAGCCGACGCCAATGGCGACAGCTAGTCTTAATGTGCATTTGAGTGGGAATATCTGCTGTTTTAAATTATACTGTCAATCTTCCATAGGGATGCTGTGTCTCAACCAATGGAAGGCACAACACAAACACCTCAGATTATGTAAATTAGGGTCTAAACTAGAACATATGCGAAAATAAGACAAATCTGAGTTTACACATTTTTACATAATTGCTGTTGAAGATTAAAAGATTGCATCATTGCTCATTTATATAAAAAACAATCTTAAGATATTATAAAATTGTTTGTAAGCTTTCAAATGATATCAAACTCAACCGTTTATCTTTTCCAGTGATGAAGACATGGAGGTCTAATGGTAGGGGTTGGGTATTCAAAAGGGGTCAACTTTGAGCACCTCTATCTCCAGAATGTTTTGGCATTCAGTTCCAAAAAGTCACTTTCTGGCCGCTTCTACCATGGGCAAACATGTACGGAAGGTTCCATTCAAAAGGGGTGCGGTCAGAAAGTGATTGAATTCATATGAAACGACCCATCATTGTTTTCTGATCAAGCGATAGGGACAAATGGAAACAGTTATGTTTGGCCCTTGTGTTTTCCCAATGGTCGCTGCATATAGCAGCCATTTTATCCTCCTTTTCAAGTCTTCGTCATTCTTGTTCTTCTCCCAGACCGACATTGAAGTTGGATGTTAAGTCATGATCATTTAAAAGTCCAAGCCAACCGGATTACAGCTGAAGTCTATAAATAATTGAAATACAGTATGTCAAAACCTTCTCATTGTGGAATGCGCTTTTTGATCTATTCAGGACCATGGTGCCGCTTTGGCCTCCATAAAGCGCTAGAAGTAGCTTTTGGCACGTGTGTTTTGCAGGAGTAAGTGCCCTGTTAAATGTTATCATACCGTCTAGAATTCCGAGTGTGTTGAGGGACCCGAGTGAGACAGACATTTTAAAGGTATTGCAGTCATTGAATGGCAGTAATTTATTTAGACGAGAAAATATTGCACCCGGAGAACATTTTGAAAAGAAGAAAGAGAGGAGAGAGAGAGAGACAAAATATCCAAGAAAAAGAGAGTGTAGGAGAGAGAAAATAAAGAATAAAGATTGCAGATGGGGGCCTAGTACACAGCAAGTAGGCCTCAAGCTAAAAGTAGGTTAGTGGGTTCTCCGTACAAATCCCTATGCATAGTCAGTTAATTGGTCGCAGACTGGGCTGGTTCTTACCATGCAGGCCCATCTGGAATGTGACACTAGCTTCATGGTGTTGAATTTTCCTCTCAACACGCGTGAGAGCAGAGCCCATCGCCTTTACTGAGCGCCTGGCCTGATGGAGCTTTTTCCCCTAGACCCCTGGCCCAGACCGACTGAACCCTCTCTCTCTGTCTGTTTGTCTCACTCACTCTCTCTCTCTCCCTGACTCACTTCATTTGGCTGGTTCTAGCTGTGCGTTTTCACACAGTCAGCATAAAGAAAGGCTTGATTAAAAATAAAATGTATTTACTTTGGGTCGTCTGGGCTTTTATGTGTTGAAAATAATTAATACTTTCTCTGACATCGAGCACAGTCCTGACATGGTCTGTTTAGCATTGCTAGATGTTACTGATCCATGTTGCCTCCCCGAGTGCCGTGAGGTGTTTGGATACAGTACAGCTAAAGCAATCAAATCAAATGCTCTAGAAAAGTAGAGACATAGTTGTTGCTTGCAAGATCGAATCCCTGAGCTGTCGTTCTGCCCCTTAACAAGGCAGTTAACCCACTGTTCCTAGGCCGTCATTCAAAATAAGAATTTGTTCTTAACTGATTTGCCTAGTTAAATAAATATTTTTTTAAATAGCCAATCAGAGCTCTCCAGAGAAGGAGCCAGTGAGATGACGCATTGTATTGCATCACACATAATGTGTACTCTCGAGCAGGAGCCATGACCATCATTAGTATGCATTTGTACTTGCCCAAGTGTCAAATCATTACATCTCTGACAAGGTCTTTACACACAATGTCATTCAATTCCAAATGTATTGGCTAGATATTTCAACTCTGTATGGCAAGTGTGAATGTTTGACTGAAAATGTTTACGAAGCTGCTTTGAGCCACAGCTCGTTCCAGCTATCACATCACATCCTTGTTTTAGCGAGACAGCGTGGTATCAAGAATCGTCACGACCCCCCGGCGGTGCCACATCGTTTAGTGTGCACACCACCGCCAAGACAACAAAAAAAATGACAGGAAAGATGGTCGTCTAATGTGAAGGGCTCGCGTAGCATCAGTCATCCTGTTGTTCCCCAGGGCAGTTCTAACAGACTTGGTTAGAGCACTGACCTCACCGGTCCCTCGAATTTGAGGATCTATTTTGGCCTTTTGTCACTTGTTTGGGCTGACAGACAAGGCCCTGGACTGTACATCTTCGAAGGATATTTTCAGCCTCTCCTAGCAGATGACATGAATAAAAAGCCAACACGTTGCTTTAATTATCCCTTGTCCTAATGTTACCCCGATCGATCTCTCTCTCTCTTTCTCGCTCTCTCTCTCTCTCTCTCTCATATATATAAGTATAGTCAGAGGATCTATCAATTGTATAACACACTAGGAAAAGGAAACATATACTCAGTCATTTTATGATATAATCGCCAACTCCTGTTGTCAAGGCCTTAATCATTTTAGTCAACAAAGCTGCTGAAGCTTGGGTTAACAACTTCCAAAACATTTTACATGAACAAAACCCAAACCTTTGAGCTGTAATGGTTTGACTCAGTCTATTAAAATGACATCAAAGAAGAGGTACCACAAACATTTTCAACAAGGATCTTACAAGAAAATAGCCCACTTCCTTTCCTAATGCTGTTTATACAGGTGAGGAAACTGCAAGCTCGGCCACAATCCCACGACTGCCTGGTACCTCAGAGAACAGTCTTGTCCAACACAAATAATATCCATCGTAATGCACAAAATATCCGAGGCGGGAGTTCTTAGCTTAACCCCTCTTAGAAAAACACTGAAACACTATCCCTATATGACTGTACAGTACATGAAAGAAGCCATTTTGAGTTGCAGCATTTTCCCCTTGTAATGAAACAAACTGCATCCCTGACAGACTGTCTCTTCCATCAAGTCAGGCCAATCCAACTGTGTGTTGCCACGTCAGATGAACACTGTTTATCCAACACATTTGTTGAACATCCAATGAGACGTTAGCTGGACTCCCCCACAAGTTTTATTTGGGTAAGGCTTGTTTAGTTTGAAAAGTCTTGCCCTCACAGGGTGCATTGATTCAGACGGATGCAATGCCTTGATGTGCTGGACAAACAGGAAGTTTGTTGGAGGGAAAAACAAGAACAAGGGAGGGAGATAGCTTATAAAAGAATATACACAACTCTCTGTCTGCTAAGTATATCATGTATGCTTATCCTACACAACAAAAAAAAAATGTACACCAGGAAACCAGTACGGAGACTAAACTGTGAAACAAATTAATGTTATGTCTGGCCCCAGATTAGAACTATGTGACATCCATGTGCGGCTTTGTCAGTAGCTTTGTCCTATTTCAAGCTATTGCTTCAGCCATCCGCTAACAGGGGTGTGGTTTGGTTCAGTTCAACCAATTAGCTTATATCCCATGTTTTATATCCTTCAGTAACGAGTCACCGCCACAACCCCCAGCCAGGTCTCTTCCTCCCATTCACACGTGGGTCTGAGAGGAAATTAAGCTCTTCCCTGTGGTCCCTCAGGGAGGCTCAGAGCTGTTTCCTCAGCCTCATGGGAGTTGAGCTGGGCAGTTTGCTAAATTAGTCATGACTGGTCCTCAGATGTGTCCTAACCTACTTTCCTCCTTTTCCCGAACGCATGGAGTTAGTTTGTGTCAATGGAGAGTTTCCGTGACACATTGTTAGGCCAGTCCGCTTAATAATGATATCTATGCTAGGATTGTGTGCGTTCACTTTATATTTTGCATACAATTTCTTTGCTAGGAGGTGTTGGATAAACATATAGAAAATGTGTGAAGTGTGGTTTTAAACAACAGTAATTCATATGATTTAAGTGTTCATCTGTTTATCTTCCTTTCTAAGATCTGGCAGTGTCAAAAACCACTGGATAGAAATCTACTCCTTTGTGGAGCATCTAGCTGAAAAGTTTATCAGGTAAGAGAACGTCAGAAAAATATTTTCAACCTCATGTATTGAAAGAAATATTTTTTTTGTAATGGATTGAGATATAGCCTATATTGAGCCAACGTGAATTCTACGTACTTTTGAAGTATAGGAACATCTCATGAAGAAGATATCAAATCAAATCAAATTTATTTATATAGCCCTTCGTACATCAGCTGATATCTCAAAGTGCTGTACAGAAACCCAGCCTAAAACCCCAAACAGCAAGCAATGCAGGTGTAGAAGCACGGTGGCTAGGAAGGCCAAAACCTAGGAAGAAACCTCGAAAGAGCAACCAGGCTATGAGGTGTGACCAGTCCTCTTCTGGCTGTGCCAGGTGGAGATTATAACAGAACATGGCCAAGATGTTCAAATGTTCATAAATGACCAGCATGGTCAAATAATAATAATCACAGGCAGAACAGTTGAAACTGGATTAGCAGCACGGCCAGGTGGACTGGGGACAGCAAGGAGTCATCATGCCAGGTAGTCCTGAGGCATGGTCCTAGGGCTCAGGTCTTCCGAGAGAGAGAAAGAAAGAGAAAAAGAGAGAATTAGAGAGAGCATACTTAAATTCACATAGGACACTGGATAAGACAGGAGAAGTACTCCAGATATAACAAACTGACCATAGCCCCCTGACACATAAACTACTGCAGCATAAATACTGGAGGCTGAGACAGGAGGGGTCAGGAGACACTGTGGCCCCTTCCGATGACACCCCCAGACAGGGTCAAACAGGAAGGATATAACCCCACCCACTTTCCCAAAGCACAGCCCCCACACCACTAGAGGGATATCTTCAACCACCAACTTACCATCCTGAGACAAGGCCGAGTATAGCCCACCAAGACCTCCGCCCGCGGCACAACCCAGACAGGAAGATCACATCAGTGACTCAACCCACTCAAGTGACGCACCCCTCCTAGGGACGGCATGAAAGAGCACCAGTAAGCCAGTGACTCAGCCCCTGTAATAGGGTTAGAGGCAGAGATTCCCAGTGGAAAGAGGGGAACCAGCCAGGCAGAGACAGCAAGGGCGGTTCGTTGCTCTAGAGCCTTTCCGTTCACCTTCACACTCCTGGGCCAGACTACACTCAATCATATGACCCACTGAAGAGATGAGTCTTCAGTAAAGACTTAAAGGTTGAGACCGAGTTTGCGTCTCTCACATGGGTAGGCAGACCATTCCATAAAAATGGTGCTCTATAGGAGAAAGCCCTGCCTCCAGCTGTTTGCTTAGAAATTCTAGGGACAATTAGGAGGCCTGTGTCTTGTGACCGTAGCGTACGTGTAGGTATGTACGGCAGGACCAAATCAGAGAGATAGGTAGGAGCAAGCCCATGTAATGCTTTGTAGGTTAGCAGTAAAACCTTGAAATCAGCCCTTGCCTTGACAGGAAGCCAGTGTAGGGAGGCTAGCACTGGAGTAATATGATACTTTTTTTGGGTTCTAGTCAGGATTCTAGCAGCCGTATTTAGCACTAACTGAAGTTTATTTAGTGCTTTATCCGGGTAGCCGGATAAAGTCTAACCTAGAAGTAACAAAAGCATGGATACATTTTTCTGCATCATTTTTGGACAGAAAGTTTCTGATTTTTGCAATGTTACGTAGATGGAAAAAAGCTGTCCTTGAAACAGTCTTGTTATGTTTGTCAAAAGAGAGATCAGGGTCCAGAGTAACGCCGAGGTCCTTCACAGTTTTATTTGAGACGACTGTACAACCATTAAGATTAATTGTCAGATTCAACAGAAGATCTCTTTGTTTCTCTGGACCTAGTACAAGCATCTCTGTTTTGTCCGAGTTTAAATGTAGAAAGTTTGCAGCCATCCACTTCCTTATGTCTGAAACACAGGCTTCTAGCGAGGGAAACTTTGTGGCTTCACCATGTTTCATTGAAATGCACAGCTGTGTCATCCGCATAGCAGTGAAGGTTAACATTATGTTTTCAAATGACATCCCCAAGAGGTAAAATATATAGTGAAAACAATAGCGGTCCTAAAACGGTACCTTGAGGAACACCGAAATGTACAGTTGATTTGTCAGAGGACAAACCATTCACAGAGACAAACTGATATCTTTCCGACAGATAAGATCTAAACCAGGCCAGAACTTGTCCATGTAGACCAATTTGAGTTTCCAATCTCTCCAAAAGAATGTGGTGATCGATGGTATCAAAAGCAGCACTAAGGTCTAGGAGCACGAGGACAGATGCAAAGCCTCAGTCTGATGCCATTAAAAGGTCATTTACCACCTTCACAAGTGCAGTCTCAGTGCTATGACGGGGTCTAAAACCAGACTGACTTTATTTTTGTGCCACCAGATGTTTGCATATACTGGTAAAGTTACCAAGATTATTAGTAGGGCTGCACGATATGGGCAAAAAAAAGACAAATTGCGATTTTTCAACCAAAAATTGTGATTTGACTTGCAATATAGATCAAAACACTTGGGTGAACTGTTGGAATCATAGAAATAGAATGATTGTGTTGTTTGGCATGACAACAAATGAAAAAGCCAGCTAGGAGTTATGACAGGGTAGGAACCAACGTGTTGGTCTGTGTTTCTCAGAGGATCCTAATCACATTTAAGTAGTCTTTGCACAAACATGCTGATCTACACCAGTGGTCCCCCCCATAAAAAAGGAACTCAGTCCGGCTTTCAACTTACTCCTGAAATTTGTAATCGTAGAATGCACAAGGTGCAATTTCTAAATTGGGTAAAGCGTCAGCAGTTTTCTTCTTGTCTTCAGTCATTGAAGACCTTAGAGAGCTATTTATACAGTGCCTTGCGAAAATATTCAGCCCCCTTGAACTTTGCGACCTTTTGCCACATTTCAGGCTTCAAACATAAAGATATAAAACTGTATTTTTTTTGTGAAGAATCAACAACAAGTGGGACACAATCATGAAGTGGAACGACATTTATTGGATATTTCAAACTTTTTTAACAAATCAAAAACTGAAAAATTGGGCGTGCAAAATTATTCAGCCCCTTTACTTTCAGTGCAGCAAACTCTCTCCAGAAGTTCAGTGAGGATCTCTGAATGATCCAATGTTGACCTAAATGACTAATGATGATAAATACAATCCACCTGTGTGTAATCAAGTCTCCGTATAAATGCACCTGCACTGTGATAGTCTCAGAGGTCCGTTAAAAGCGCAGAGAGCATCATGAAGAACAAGGAACACACCAGGCAGGTCCGAGATACTGTTGTGAAGAAGTTTAAAGCCGGATTTGGATACAACAAGATTTCCCAAGCTTTAAACATCCCAAGGAGCACTGTGCAAGCGGTAATATTGAAATGGAAGGAGTATCAGACCACTGCAAATCTACCAAGACCTGGCCGTCCCTCTAAACTTTCAGCTCATACAAGGAGAAGACTGATCAGAGATGCAGCCAAGAGGCCCATGATCACTCTGGATGAACTGCAGAGATCTACAGCTGAGGTGGGAGACTCTGTCCATAGGACAACAATCAGTCGTATATTGCACAAATCTGGCCTTTATGGAAGAGTGGCAAGAAGAAAGCCATTTCTTAAAGAAATCCATAAACAGTGTCGTTTAAAGTTTGCCACAAGCCACCTGGGAGACACACCAAACATGTGGAAGAAGGTGCTCTGGTCAGATGAAACCAAAATTGAACTTTTTGGCAACAATGCAAAACGTTATGTTTGGCGTAAAAGCAACACAGCTCATCACCCTGAACACACCATCCCCACTGTCAAACATGGTGGTGGCAGCATCATGGTTTGGGCCTGCTTTTCTTCAGCAGGGACAGGGAAGATGGTTAAAATTGATGGGAAGATGGATGGAGCCAAATACAGGACCATTCTGGAAGAAAACCTGATGGAGTCTGCAAAAGACCTGAGACTGGGACGGAGATTTGTCTTCCAACAAGACAATGATCCAAAACATAAAGCAAAATCTACAATGGAATGGTTCAAAAATAAACATATCCAGGTGTTAGAATGGCCAAGTCAAAGTCCAGACCTGAATCCAATCGAGAATCTGTGGAAAGAACTGAAAACTGCAGTTCACAAATGCTCTCCATCCAACCTCACTGAGCTCGAGCTGTTTTGCAAGGAGGAATGGGAAAAAATGTCAGTCTCTCGATGTGCAAAACTGATAGAGACATACCCCAAGCGACTTACAGCTGTAATCGCAGCAAAAGGTGGCGCTACAAAGTATTAACTTAAGGGGGCTGAATAATTTTGCACGCCCAATTTTTCAGTTTTTGATTTGTTAAAAAAGTTAGAAATATCCAATAAATGTCGTTCCACTTCATGATTGTGTCCCACTTGTTGTTGATTCTTCACAAAAAAATACAGTTTTATATCTTTATGTTTGAAGCCTGAAATGTGGCAAAAGGTCGCAAAGTTCAAGGGGGCCGAATACTTTCGCAAGGCACTGTAACTTGTCAGAAATGTCCAGATCAACTAGCCCATGTCAGCTAACATTTATTTTGCCCATTGACTTTGTTGTTATGTTTGTCGCTCAAGTATCACATGAACACACATAAGACATGGCAAAAAGTGTAGAATTGCAGGAAGTTAGCTTGAAAATGGCACCAACAACAAAAGTATCCATCCCTATGCATAATGAATAGAATTTCAGGAAGTTAGCTTGAAAATGGCAACAACAACAAAAGTATCCATCCCTATGCATAATGAATAGAATTGCAGGAAATAAGCTTTAAATCTGTAGCAATTTCTCTCCGCCAACAAGAGGGGTGTGAACAGTTTGTGTCATGAACAGTGTGAAAGAGGGTTGCGGATAAATATTGTTATGCATAAATTATTTTCTTGGATTTTATTCTAGTTGCACTGGTGCTCCCAAAATGAAACTCCAGATCGCACAGCAAAATATTTTGTTGCATATGCTGCTTACCATCCCACCGCTGTGATGGCATGTGTCATGAACATAATGGCAGGTCGAGAGGTTCAAGCTGGGAGAGTAATATGGACATCTAATGTAGATAGTTTGCTACCTCAGTTTGGTTGGCATGGTTTTGCATCATTACCAGAGTCTCAAAAACAACAGCTGAAACCATGGAGTTGAGTTTGAACGTGCTGTAGTATTGCAAGCAACATGCTCACTTCAATGTATGTATTTGTCTGAAAAACGGTGTCCTGAATCCTTGTTAGCGTGGCACGTACACAAACAATAGGACAGAACTCACCACACGAGAGAATTCTGACTTACGCTTAGATGCATGGACATCAGAGGAGGCTGGTGGGAGGAGCTATAGGTGGACGGGCTCATAGTAATGGCCGGGAATGGAATCGATTGAAGGGAGTCAAACTTGGTTTCCTTATGTTTGATGTGTTTGATACCATTCCATGTCCTTTATTACAGCCACTATCATGTGCCCGTCCTCGTATAGCTCTTCCCACCAGCCTCCTCTGATGGACTTTTTGACGTCAAAAGACATGCTTGCATATCACAATAAATCAGTGAAATAAATGGTTTGGAGTGTGTGGTCCCTTTAGTTTGTTGTTTGTTTATTGGTTGAGGTCAAACATAGTATGGCCTCTTTGAGGCTCGACAAAAGGAAAATGGTGCCAAAAGCATACAGTATATCTAACCCTTGTGTTTGTGTGTTGTTTTTACAGCCCCATGTTGAGAATGTCCTTTATTGTGTTCTCATCCAGAGGAACCACTCTCATGAGACTGACAGAAAACAGGTACACTAACATTTTGGGTTGCGTCCCAAATGGTACATTATTCCCTTTTTTAGGGAACACGGTGCCATTTGGGACTCACCCATTGTCGTGTATGAGGACTTTTGAAATGGAAGAAAGTTATGAAGCCCTCTAAAACTTTCTTCTGTTTTACTCAGCAATTACATTTTAAAGACCAGCCAAGGAGATTTTCAGTGACACGTGATTTGTGATTTGCGGTCTGTGTTGTTTGTTCAGGGTGGAGATAAGAAAGGGATTGAATGTGTTGAAGAGAGAGATACCCGGTGGAGACACCTTCATGCACCTGGGCTTGGAAAGGGTACTTATCTCCTTCTGACTGGGTTCTTACTTTACCACACGTTATTTACCTGTTAAACATATAGTTTTGAAGAAAAAAAAACCAGAAGAATAAGAATAATATTGTCTTCTCTTTTCAGGCAAATGAGCAGATACACCATGAAAACTTTGGTAAGCGTCCAATGACACGCGTCACTAGATCTAGACCTACATTTTTTAAAATTGCTCCCATTTTTTTCTGTACTTGGCCATGTTGAGGTCATACCATTGATTGACCTCTCCGTTACAGGAACAGCAAGTGTTATCATTGCCTTGACGGATGGGGAGCTGAACGAACACCAGCTCGTCACTGCACAACAGGAGGTATTCAAATAGGATTATAGGGTTCACCTTCCTGTTGCTGTAAAGGAAAGACAAATGTAAAAACCTGCTCGCTGGGGTTGATTCTTGTTTGTTTTGTTTAACAAACAGGCGGAGAGAAGCCGATCTCTAGGAGCTATGGTGTACTGTGTTGGAGTGAAAGACTTCAACGAGACACAGGTAACGATTTAGTTTGCAGTGAAACAGACGCATGTCCTCTTCCCCTGTGAAAACACATTTTTGTTATTAAAACAAAAAAGTACATAATTACATGCAGTATACTACTCACTCAATATTCTTTCACTACAACGATCACAATATGTGCTATTTATTTTTAGTAACCCGTTTGCAGACTATGTCTCCTGTAATTGTATCTACCTACACACCTTGAACCTGAGCTTGCTTGTGAGGTTGGTAGGGCTACTTATACCCCAGGCTGCGCATTAATGATAGAGAAATTAGGCGATTTGACTAGCATGCAAACGATTAACATATTAGCTAAGAAGAATGTTTCAGAGTCATGCAGGGTTAAACTGGATTCGAAACCTGATTGGCCCTATGAATCATTCTACCACCCAGATTGACTTTCACAAAATGCCTGGACATAATATACTGTACTATACCTGTGTATACTATACCTGTCAAGGCACAGTAGTTTAGGCATCTGTCCAATGTCATTTGTACATTAGGATTGTACCTGATTGTGCTTAGTGCGCCTATCATTGTACTGTTATTCTCCCCCTAACCTAGTCATGCATGTAGGGAAAGATGGAGCCATACACTCTTTAAAAAAGGGTTCCAAAAGGTTTCTTCAGCTTTCCCCATAGGATAACCTTTTTGGTTCCAGGTAGAACCCTTTTTGGTTCTAGGTAGAGCCCTTTTGGGTTCCATGTAGAACTCCCTGTGGAAACGGTTGTATATGGAACCCAAAAGGGTTCTACCTGGAACCAAAAAGGGTTCTACCTGGAATCAAAAAGGGTTCTTCAAAGGGTTCTCTTATGGGGATAGCCGAGGAATCCGTTTAGATTCTAGATAGCACCTTTCTTCTAAGACTATAGAGAAACAATATAATTCTCAAATCAAGTGTTCCCTGAACTCTTCACTGAAGAGAATGGGTCATGATGTAAATAATATGTGTCTGTCTCTGGTTCCTGAGATGTGAGCTAGGAGGAAGCACTGGACCTGTGTAAATAAACCTGCTCTCTCCTTCCCCCTGTAGCTGGCCACCATAGCAGACACCATCGAGCATGTGTTTCCTGTGATGGGCGGCTTCGTAGCCCTGCGAGGAGTGATCGACTCGGTAAATAAACCCCGGACAGAAAGGAGAGACAGTCCTGTTTCACAAGACATACCTTCAAAGAAAAATCAAATAAAGATGGAAAGACAAAATAGACAAAGATGTTGTAATCTACAGCTACCGAATGTCTCACATTTGATTTACCTGTTTGTTTTGACAAGGAGTCTTGACAAGCTATGAGTTAATTTGAGCTAATATTAACCTACTAAACTCAATTCATCTCCTTATTCTCATTCTCCAGATCATCAAGAAGTCCTGTATTGAGATCCTAGCTGCAGAGCCCTCCAGTGTTTGTGCAGGAGGTGAGGTCCCTATGGGAACAAAGCAGATCAATGCCAGTCAATTCTAGTTCCCTGTCATTGCTTAAGTGCTGTGTTCATTTCATTAAGGGGCCAAGCTGGTGCCAGTGCCCTTCCCTCTGACTGGGGCTCAGCCGGCACGTATTCATTAGTACAGAGTAGTAAAACGTAGCAAACATTATGCAATGGAAAACTTAAACAAGCATTTCTTATTGGACATATTCAGGGAGTTCCTCCCTGTTTCACTCCGTTTTTTATCAATTTGTTGCCAAATTAATTATTATATTTAAGGTTTAGTTTATTGTCAATCATAGTGTACAACATTGGCAGTCAAGAGCTGAATTATAGCGTTCAGTCCATATGTAAATATAACTAAATAAACAAATGAAGAAATCGTTTATTAGAAACCGTTTATTGTCATCATGAGGGAGTATCATTGTCACAGCCAGGGAGAAGCCTCAGGAGCCTTGGTCAGTCAAGACAGGTCCTTTCAGAATAATGAAGTACTGGTTTAGAGCCGTTGAACAGGGCACCCTGCAGCAAGGCCTCTGTTGGTAGCTAGCCAGCTACTCCTTGACCACCACCAACATGCAGCACCCACCTGAATAATGCCCCCGGCAGCCTCTAGAGTTTAGGGCGCCAGAATACCCACTATACGTCGGCAACAGATCAGAGTAGCCCTGTAGTCCTCCCAACAAGCCTCTATCATCTCCACACAGACCTCTGCTTTCAACTTACGTTGGGCTTGCTTGCCCCAGCGGTCAAAACAAAACAGCTAGCCAGATAGCTAACTAGCTAGCGAGCCAAGCCAACCAGCTGACTTGCATAGGAGTCTGATCACTCTAATGACACCAACAGACAGGAATCCCCATTGGTGCTAATGGAGTGTATCGTATTGGGGATCTTGTTATGAGAGCGTCTCTAAATGGAATTTATCCTGGCCTGCCAAATGGAAGTCAGTTTGATAAATGGCTTTTTCCCAATCGAGAGAGACAAGTCCCATATGACCTGCAGTCTGTTTCCTAAGTATGTTTTCTGTATTATTTAACCAGTGTTGCCAAGCCAATCTACCTAATCTTGTATGCTATCCAACATAATTGTGTAATGTCTGATAGCCTATGATGTATGTATGTATGTATGTATCTGTACTATTTTTACTCAACTAAAGCTGTTGTCTTTTATTTCCAGAGAGTTTCCAGGTGGTGGTGAGAGGGAATGGTTTCCTTCACGCCAGAAATATAGAGCAGGTGTTATGCAGCTTTAAAGTCAACGACACCCTCACAATTAGTGAGTACCTGGTTACATTTACGCAATAATGCCTGAGGGAGTGTGGTATATGGCCAATATACCATGGCTAAGGGCTGTTCTTACCCACGATGCAACGCGGAGTGCCTGGATTACAGCCCTTAGCCATGGTATATTGGCCATATACCACAAACCCCCAAGGTGCCTTATTGCTATTATAAACTGGTTAGCAACGTAATTAGAGCAGTAAAAATAAATGTTTTGTCATGCCCATGGTATATGGTCTGATATACCACGGCTGTCAGCCAATCAGCATTCAGGGCTCGAACGACCCAGTTTATAATTACCTTTAAAATGCTGTAGGCTTACCAGGTGTTTTTATACTAATGTGTATAATGTGTATTTTCAGCTGTAACATGCATGGAGTACTATAGATGATTGAAGAAACTTAAGTTATTTAAGGAAACCGCTGACAAAAGTGTTGGGCTCTCTCCCCAGATGAGAAGCCTGTGGATATTGAAGACACGTTCCTGCTGTGTACAGCTCCGGTTATAGACGAAGTTGGGCAGTGAGTAGATCTTTTTTAACATCCGTTTTCAAATGGTCCGAGCTATCCCTGTAGGATGAGAGTGTGGTCTAGCCGATCACTCTCCAGCCCTCGCAAACAGAGGGAGAGACCCAGAAGAAGCCTGTCGTGCATTAGGGTGTCTTCACAATCCCTGTCAGGGCCACAGTCCACTCCTCCTCTATTCTCTCTATATGACGATGAGCACTCGTTTGGATCCTCATTGGTTAGAGCCCTGTGTATTCATAATGAGGACGAGGTTAAGGTTGCCCCTTAATCCTAACCACAGACACACCCATCATCCATCGGCTGGCTTCGTTTCTCAATCAACAAACCACTTTAGAGCCTCTTTTTTTCATCACCACATTCCCCTAATTTCTCCCCTCCCTGCTTACTTCTCTCCTGTCCTCTCCTCTACCTTCTCCCTCCAGCCTTCTACCTTCTCCTCTCCCCTCACCCTTCTACAGTGACTCCTCTGTCTCTCTCTAACTCCCTTCCCTCTCTGCCATATTTTTTTCCCTCATTTTTTTTCTCCTCTTTTGTCATCTTTTCTTCATCTGTAGAGTAATCTGGCAGTTAGCACCCCATGGTCAAATGTATCACCCTTTCCTCGCACACACGCACAAGCATGCTCGCATCTCTACAAAAATGTGAACATGGCCCAAGTCCAACTGTCCATATTTGTCCTCTGATCGTTGCTTCTTTCAGGGATAAGAAGCTGTTTGGCTGGCACTAAGGTATGCGTGCACATGAACTTAAACCACATACCCAACTCCAGGCTGTCAAACCTGAAGAGGCTTTATCAGTCAAAAATGGCCTACTTCGCATACCCACTTGGATCAGTCTACGTGCTTTGCGCCCCTAGGAAAAAAATGTGTGGAATTCAAAATGTGTTTTTTTTTTGGAATCATTGAGGTTTGGAATGTTTTCCTGGCTAGAATTGTTTTGCGCCCAGAAGCGGAAGGTACTGGCAGTAGTTTTTGGAGATGGGAAGAAAAAGAGATGTGATATGGGAATCAATTGTTTTTGATTGGGCAAGGTAAAACTTGTCTTGGCTGACAAAGGGTTAAACCAACTTTGATGCCTGTGCCGATGCCCTACTTAGTCTCAGACATGTAATAACATGTCTGAGCAATAATAGCCTGTTTGTTTGTTGGGCGCAAAGCTCTTTTTGTGTGGCGCCTTGGCACTGGACAACGGTGCCATTTTGACATTCAGCTGTCTTGTCCAAGCAAGTCCCAGCTAGCATAATTTGCTTCCATTTGGCAGGTCCTGTATTGAATCCCTGTGCGTCTTTGTGTTTCAGGGTTGTTTATCTGCAAGTGAGCATGAATGAAGGCCTGTCGTTCATCACTAGCTCTGTGCACATCACCACCACAGAGTGTGTAAGTATGCTCTTCCAATCACATTACAACTACTATTTAAAAACTCACGAGAAATGGTCTTATGTTGGGAAACAATGATCCTATTTCCAGAATTTGTTTTCTTCTTTTTTTTCTGTTCTATCTCAATCTTTTTCAGTTTTTTATTTCTGCCTCATTTTCCCCTCTTAATCTTGTTCAGGGGCATTTCTTTTCTCAGCATTTTTTTTCAGAGGGCTCCTGTTTTGCTTGAGTAAGATTCCTTCTCCTCCTCTTTTCTTCCTCTGCTCTATCTGGTGCTCTGTCTGGAGCCAAACCACAAGGGGCTTCAGCAATGATCCACCCAAAAGACCCCCCACGTCAGAGGGACTTAAACCAGCACTCCGCTCACCCACAAAATAAAGAAAAAACACCACCACATCCCATCCACAGTCTATAGGCTCTAATAGGAACCATATTGTCCCCTATTTAGATCTTGAGACCCCTCCTCAACCTCTCTCATCTCTCATCAGGGTACTAACCCTGTCTTAACGATGACTCTTATCTCTCCCTGGCAGTTTGATGGTACCATCCTTCTCATCACCCTTCTGGCTCTGTTCCTGTTGATGGCAATGCTGTTCATGTGGTGGTTCTGGCCCCTCTGCTGCACAGTGGTAACCGTCAAAAATTGGTTCAATATGATGGCAATTATGGGCCACATGTTATATTATACTGTATAGAGTGGACCCTTTAGCAGAGTAGCTGCCATTTGAATGATTTAATGACCCTTTAAAAGTAACCTGGCTCAATGTAATGCAAATGGTGTTGTTCTTGTTTGTGTAAGAGTGTTGACAGAATATAATAGATATTAGTTTAAAAGTGTGTAACAATTTCTTTGTCAGTTTCGCAGATGATAAATGACAAATGCCAGGGAATGATAATGAACACCTGATGCGACCACTTAGTCACGGTCATCAATTAATATGAATGTGACTTTCCACCCTGAACTTCCTGTCTAGGTGATCAAAGAGCCTCCTCCAGCACCCCCCTCAGAGCCAGTAAGTCAGCCCTTGAAGGCGCATTTAGTTTTTTCACAACCAAACCTCTATTTTTTTTAATGTTAAATTGCAGGCATGTTATAGAAGGGTCCAGACACTTTTTTTGCGATTCCACTTGGGTTTTTTTGACAGACTTGGGCCAACCAGCAAGTCACTTCCTCAATACAGGGACTCAATGCTCCAAAAACACCCAAATACGTCAATTTTAGAAACAGAACAGCTCTCAATATAGTGATGCGGGACTTTAGATGTTGAATGTTGTCATTCCGAACTTGATCCAGAAGGTCATATTCAATTTTGTTGCAACTTTAGCGATTTTACCGTCCATTCTAGCAGCAGGCCACACGGAGAATGGAACAGCTGGATAGGGGAAACAGCTTGAGTTTTGCAACAAAAACAAAAAAAATACAAATAAAAAACAATTGTTTTAAATAGTCTAAACGGTTACAGGCGCCGTCATTGCTCCCTATTATACAGACAAGGCAACTTAGACTATGAAGGGTTTTACACACGTCCAAACTTTTCACAGGAACTGGACAAAGACCCGATATGAAGAGAAATGGGGAACGTCCGCTCCCCATTATACTTCCGATTGTAATGTGTTCTAACCATCATGGAACCATCTCACAGATCACATTTCAACTCCCCCAGAAATAGCAGACGGAATTGCAATTGCATTCCAGCCAATGTACATTCTCAACACAAACTCATGGACGGCGGAATCTTTCCAATAATATTTTTTTTTTTGGTCAAATTAAACGAGAGAAAAAGAAGGAAAAAAAACATTTAGGATCTGGTCAGAGGCATGATATCATACATCGCCTCTGTCGTGCCATGAGCATACAGTGAGCAGAATGTGTAGGCCTAAGGACTCTTGGGGCAGGAGGCATGGATGCTTGTCCTATCCACTGAAGATAGTTTATTAAATAGTATACAATAACCATACGATAGGCCTAGATACAGCAAACATGTAGCCATGGTCTAGTTTTTTTAAAATTGGCTTTAACATAGAAATATTTTTCTACACACATTGTATTCGCCTCTCGAAAATGCACTGCATGTTCGAGCCATGGACAATTGAACATGCAATCTCCATAGACAAGCGTTGGCAGTAGAATGGCCTTACAGAAAGAGCTCAGTGACGTTTCAACGTGGCAACGTCATAGGAGGCCACCTTTCTGACAACTCAGTTCGTCATATTTCTGCCCTGCTAGAGCTGCCCCGGTCAACTGTAAGTGCTTTTATTGTGAAGTGGAAACGTCTAGGAGCAACAGCGTCTCAGCCGCAAAATGGTGGACCACGCAAGCTCGCAGGACGGGACCACCGAGCACTGAAGCACGTAGTGCGTTAAAGTCGCCTGTCCTCGGTTACAGCAACCACTACCGAGGTCCAAACTGCCTCTGGAAGCAAAGTCAGCACAATAACTGTTTGTCGGGAGCTTCATGAAATGGGTTTCCATGGCTGAGTAGCCACACACTAGCCTAAGATCACTATGTGCAATACCAAGCGTCGACTGGAGTGGTGTAAAACTCGCCGCCATTGGACTCTGGAACCGTGGAAAGGCCCATTAGTTCCAGTGAAGTGGAAATCTTAACGCTACAGCATACAATGACATTCGAGACAATTCTGTGCTTCCAACTTTGTGGCAGTAGTTTGGGGAAGGCCCTTCCCTGTTTCAAGATGACAATGCCCCCATGCACAAAGCGAGTTCCACACAGAAATGGTTTGTCGAGATCGGTGTGGACAAACTTGACTGGCCTGCACAGAGCCCTATCCTCAACTCCACCGAACACCTTTGGGATGAATTCTAACGTTGACTGCGAGCTAGGTCAAATAGCCAAACACCAGTGCCGGACCTCAATAATGCTCATGAGGCTGAATAGAAGCAAGTCCCCGCAGCAATGTTCCAACATCTAGTGGAAAGACTTCCCAGAACAGTGGAGGCTGTTACAGCAGAAAAATGGAGGAACAACTCCATATTAATGTCATTGATTTTGGAATGAGAGTTCAACGAGCAGGTGTTCACATACTTTTGGTCATGTAGTGTAAGATTAGCCAAACGTCACCGTTGATATGGCCTGCTAGTCACTTTGCCAAGTGAAAGGTAAACAAACTAACAGGCAAATATCTTAGGCTACAAACGGATTCAGCACCAAGGACAGTGACGGGAATTCCCACAATGTTTTACATTTTAGTCATTTAGCAGACAAGCTTATCCAGAGCGACTTACAGTAAGTAGTAAGTACATACATCTTCATACAGTGCCTTGCAAAAGTATTCATCCCCCTTGGTGTTTTTCCTATTTTGTTGCATTACAACCTGTAATTTAAATTGATTTTTATTTGGATTTCATGTAATGGACATACACAACATTGTCCAAATAGGTGAAGTTAAATGAAAAAAATTACTTGTTTAAAACAATTCTAAAAAATAAAAAATGAAAAAGTTGTGCATGCATATATATTCACCCTCTTTGCTATGAAGCCCCTAAATAAGATCTGGTGCACCAATTACCTTCAGAAGTCACATAATTAGTTAAATAAAGTCAACCTGTGTGCAATCTAAGTGTCACATGATCTGTCACATGATCTCAGTATATATACACCTGTTCTGAAAGGCCCTAGAGTCTGCAACACCACTAAGCAAGGGACACCACCAAGCAAGCGGCACCATGAAGACCAAGGAGCTCTCCAAACAGTTTAGGGACAAAGTTGTGGAGAAGTACAGATCAGAGTTGGGTTCTAAAAAAATATTAGAAACTTTGAACATCCCACGGAGCACCATTAAATCCATTATTACAAAATGGAAAGAATATGGCACCACAACAAACCTGCCAAGAGAGGGCCACCCACCGAAACTCAGGGACCAGGCAAGGAGGGCATTAATCAGGCAACAAAGAGAGGCAACAAAGAGAACAAAGATAACCCTGAAGGAGCTGCAAAGCTCCACAGCGGAGATTGGAGTATCTGTCCATAGGACCACTTTGAGCCGTACACTCCACAGAGCTGGGCTTTATGGAAGAGTGTCCAGAAAAAAAGCCATTGCTTAAATTGTTCTCCAAAAGGCATGTGGGAGACTGCCCAAACATGGAAGAAGGTACTCTGGTCAGATGAGATTAGAATTTAGCTTTTTTTGCCATCAAGATAAATGCTATGTCTGGCGCAAAACCAACACCTCTCAACACCCCAAAAACATCATCCCCACAGTGAAGCATGGTGGTGGCAGCATCATGCTGTGCGGATATTTTTCGTCGGCAGGGACTGGGAAACTGGTTAGAATTGAAGGAATGATGGATGGCGCTAAATACAGGGAAATTCTTGAGGGGAACCTGTTTCAATCTTCCAGAGATTTGAGACTGGGACGGAGGTTCACCTTCCAGCAGGACAATGATCCTAAGCATACTGCTAAAGCAACAATCGAGATGTTTATGGGGAAACATTTAAATGTCTTGGAATGGCCTAGTGAAAGCACAGACCTCAATCCAATTGAGAATCTGTGGTATGACTTAAAGATTGCTGTACACCAGCAGAATCCATCCAACTTGACGGAGCTGGAGCAGTTTTGCCTTGAAGAATGGGCAAAAATCCCAGTGGCTAGATGTGCCAAGCTTATAGAGACATACCCCAAGAGACTTGCAGCTGTAAGGTGGCTCCACAAAGTATTGACTTTGGGGGGGTGAATAGTTATGGACGCTCAAGTTTTCCGTCTTTTTGTCTTATTTCTTGCTTGTTTCACAATAAAAACATATTTTGCATCTTCAAAGTGGTAGGCATGTTGTGTAAATCAAATGATACAACCCCCCCCCAAAAAATTGTTTTAATTCCAGGATGTAAGGCAACAAAATAGGAAAAATGCCAAGGGGGTGAATACTGGTCCCCCGTAGGAATCAAACCCACAGCCCTGGCGTTTCAAGTGCCACGCTCTACCAATTGACGGTTTGGTCCAACAAATGAAAGTGGAAGATGCTATTTTTTTAAACTCAATTATAAAGGAAAAATAATAAGCAGTTGCTATAACTTGTTCCTAAACATTCTTCCCACAGTCACTGGCTCCTTTCAGTCAATGGGCATCGCAGATAGGCCTAATAGGGCCAAACTTTTCAGAGAAGCTGGAGAAAAATAATGTTCATTATAAAGAATAAAGGGAATGTCTGTTGACTGTTTTGCTGCTTGTGATATTTTAATAAAACATAGGTTAAAGGCCACAGATTAGGCTACTGTGAGCCTCCGTTGGCAAAATCGATGCCATAACCAATTGTGTTATTTCTAAGTCCAGCTTTTGGTGAATCTTAAATATTACCACTCAGGGAACAAATGCTTAAAATTGGTACGTAAAATTGGTACGTAAGCGAACGTTTTTAAAAGACACGCCTAAAATATTTCCACCCATCCCACCTCAGCGCAAGCAAGCTGATGGAAGACAGGTAAATGACCAACCCTCACGCCAGGGTTGAAAAATAGCAGAACCCTGGCTTTTACAAGTCAAAGTTAAGATCGTGATTTTGACAGTAGCTCCGACTTAACGCCAACAGAAAATAGAGCCCTAGGCATATCGAACACTTGCTTGGAAGTTCATTATTTGCTCCCATCTTTTCTTTTCTGCCAGGAATCAGATGATGAAGATGGCATGCCCAAGAAGAAGTGGCCAACCGTGGATGCATCCTACTATGGAGGAAGAGGAGTCGGAGGAATCAAAAGAATGGAGGTGAGGTGGATCCAATCACTTTACAGTTACACCCAAATAAATGTCCATCTTTATCTTCCATATTTCCTCACAAACACATGACAGCCTGTGTGTAGTATGTACTGTAGGCCCACTTCCACAGGTACAGTAGGTCATACCCCATCTTTGTTCCACTCCTACAGGTACGCTGGGGGGGGAAGGGTTCAACCGAGGAGGGGGCTAAGCTGGAGAAGCCCAAGAACGCTGTGGTGAAAATGCCAGAGCAGGAGTTTGAGCCGTACGAGCCCAAGCCCAAGAAGGCCCACAACAGGAAGCCAGCCACAGACAGGAAGTGGTACACCCCCATACAGGTAAAAACACTCTCTTCTTCTCCTTCCTTTCTACCTTTCTTGTATGAAATTACATATTGGCCATGCACACTTTACACAGGTAACATTTTTGACAGTATTCACTATAGCCATGTCTCCCTCCCTTTGTTTGCAGGGTAAACTGGATGCCATTTGGGCCCTGTTTCGCCGCGGTTACGACCAGGTTTCTCTCATGCGGCCTCAGCCAGGAGATCATGTGAGTACTAAAGCCTTAAAACACCATGGGAGCCCAGCCTTAGCCCTATCACTCATCATACAGCCCTACACTCCCCCCCCCAAAAAAATGCCCCTGCAGTGCCAAGATCCATGATAAGGCAGAGCCCAAAACCTGCTTCAAATCAGCCGCTGCCATAAAAAGAAAATAAATCAGAGCTGTGGACGTGCCCCAGAGAGATCCACTTAATGTTTTAAAAACCTTGACGTTAACTACTTTCTGATCGGGCAATTACTGACCCTTTATATCAAAACGGAGATTGGAGTTTGGCTTGGGGTTGGTTGAAGGTGGTTTTTGCTCTAGATATGCACTTGGAGGGGCTGGGCTATATGAGACTCTTTATCCCATAGCCCTCCTCTCCTTTCTTTCCTTCTAGATCTGCAGCTAGCCTGCTGAGGTGGCACCTCTCCAGGTGCTCGTTAAAATCATGCGTTATTTGCAGAAAACAACCCTTTTTTTAACGGGAATTCCACATGTAAAAAGTGTTCTCTCAGCCAAATGTATGAACTGAGAAGAAGTGAGGTGCTGCCAGATAAGCTCTCAACAACAACACAGAGAATAAGCTTTCGACCGCAAAGGGAAACAATGATGCCTATGCTAATGATTGGCTTCCTTCCAATTTCAAAGATTTCTCCCGGCCAAATAGATGTCGATACTTTGTTCAAAAGGTTTGATCCAGGAAAACGTTTGACGATCACCACGAGCAAAAGGTTAAACATGATGCATTGCTTATTCCAGAGGAAGTGTTTCCGTGTAATGGCGTCGCCTACACAAGTAATTTGCGGTCTGTTACGAAGGAGCAGAAAAATTCCCAGGCAGTCCTACTGGTACTGGTGTAATCTTGTTTTCTTTTTAGGAGGAATGGAAACAAATACAAGGCAGGCAAGCTCTTTCCTGTGTAAAGTGTGACCTGAGGAGAACCATTAAACTGTCTTACTGACATTTCAGCATGTCTGTCCCCTAGGCCATGCTAACTGCTAACACAGCTCTTATCACTCCCACTCACACTCCCTCTCTCTCTTTCTCTCTCTCTCTCTCACACACAGACACATATACACACACAGGCCATATTGGCGTTCACAGCATATACACAGGCCTTGTGTGTTCCATTGGACCCATTTGGCCAAGGTCCGATCTGGATTCCTGACAGACATATTTCAGTCTGTTGCTGTGTTGCATTTTATTACCATGCAGATTGCTATGACGACGGCTGTATCCTGAATGGCACTATTGAGAGAAGCCTTGGCTAAAAGCCTTTACAGTTCAATCCCTAGTTTCCTTTGATTTCATCAGTCCACAATGGAGCTGCTATGTCCCCTAGTCAATGCATCCTCTCTGAATACAACTCATGTAGCTATGTAACTCCACGGCACTGAAAAACAGAAAGGCACCATCTGTTCATCTTTTATTTCTCATTCTCTTTGACCCTTCCGTCAGTCTTCTCCCTCTCTCCACACCCCTCCTCTCGCTCCATCTTCCTCTCCCACTCCACTATGGGATTCTCTGTGCTGGTTTTGGACACAGACCCTCTCCCTGTTTGCTTAGTTTAGGTTGAGTGCGGTATAGTGTGCAGGGTATGATTAGCATGCTTAGTCTGCTTTAGTCATCTCCCTCTCGCTCCGTGTATCCCTAGTCGTAGGGACCTCAGCTATTTGCCTCCAACTACTCTCCAACTTCTCCGCAAGCTCCTACGTAAAACATCACGTGCTCGAGCAGATCGACTCCTGAGGTGAAACTAGAGGCTTTGATTTAATGTCTCCCCTGATGGAGAGTTTGCACTGCGAAGGGCATGAGGTAATAGGCAGCGGAGACAACCGCGAGAGTCGTCTCGACCAGCGAGGACACGAACCCTGCTGAAGCAGCCCTGGCTAGTCTGTTTTATGACATCTGGGTTTAATGGCAGACATTGGAAAAGGGAGGTTCGAAGGACATTCTTTGTCTTGCCTTTGTGTTGTAAGTTTGTGGTTCAATGTCGCAAACCACACTGGTTCGATGTGAAGTACTCGCAGAAAGGTAGCTGAAATGAACCTCTCAAAGGGTCTGCAGAGAATGAAAGGATATGTGATTTTATGTTCAACATCCCTCTCTTGTTCTCATCCTGTTATTGACTGGAAGGAATGTCAGAGACTTAGAGTGGATTTGAGGAGACAGTGTTTGGTTACTAGAGGATTTCTGTTTTTTTTTCTCCTTGACGCATAATTTACAAGTCAGAATGAATGGAATGTGTCCTCGGTTGTTTTTGATTTTTTTGCCGATACGGCCACTCAGTGTGTGTGTGTGTGTGTGTGTGTTTGCATAATGTTAAATGCCTCTACAGTCCTACAGTATGCCCTAGTAAGTCCATGCCTGCCTATCTGCGTGGGGGATGGAAAAAGGCTTACTGGGTTGTCTTTCCAGTAAGGGCATGAATCTGAGTTAGGCCATAAACCACGAGAGTTCACAGTATGAGGCCACTGTGGTGGATGGTGGGGGTTCAAACTATGTAGCTGCTGTGGACGAGAATAGAGAGCAAAAAGTTTATCAACAAAATTAACTTATTTGCCTCAAGAACTCCCCCCTAACAATACTCTGTCCCCCCCCCCCCTACCAATCCTCTGTCTCTCCCCCCCTACCAATCCTCTGTCTCTCTCCCCCCCTACCTATCCTCTGTCTCCCCCCCCTACCAATCCTCTGTCTCTCCCCCCCTACCAATCCTCTGTCTCTCTCCCCCCTACCAATCCTCTGTCTCCCCCCCTACCAATCCTCTGTCTCTCCCCCCCTATCAATCCTCTGTCTCCCCCCCCTACCAATCCTCTGTCTCTCTCCCCCCCTACCAATCCTCTGTCTCTCCCCCCCTACCGATCCTCTGTCTCTCCCCCCCTACCAATCCTCTGTCTCTCTCCCCCCCTACCAATCCTCTGCCCCCCCCCTACCAATCCTCTGTCTCCCCCCCCCCTACCAATCCTCTGCCCCCCCCCTACCAATCCTCTGTCTCCCCCCCCCCCTACCAATCCTCTGTCCCCCCCCCCCCTACCAATCCTCTGTCTCCC
The DNA here is from genome assembly GCF_045791955.1 of Oncorhynchus clarkii lewisi. Lineage (NCBI taxonomy): Eukaryota > Metazoa > Chordata > Actinopteri > Salmoniformes > Salmonidae > Oncorhynchus > Oncorhynchus clarkii. The sequence goes on from NC_092166.1 coordinate 55,335,820, forward strand.
CCCCCCCTACCAATCCTCTGTCCCCCCCACCAATCCTCTGTCTCCCCCCCCCTACCAATCCTCTGTCCCCCCCCCTACCAATCCTCTGTCCCCCCCCCCCCCTACCAATCCTCTGTCTCCCCCCCCCCCCCTACCAATCCTCCCCCCCCCCCTACCAATCCTCTGTCTCCCCCCCCCCTACCAATCCTCTGTCCCCCCCCCTACCAATCCTCTGTCTCCCCCCCCCCTACCAATCCTCTGTCTCCCCCCCCCTACCAATCCTCTGTCTCCCCCCCCTACCAATCCTCTGTCTCTCTCCCCCCCTACCAATCCTCTGTCTCCCCCCCCCCTACCAATCCTCTGTCCCCCCCCCCCCTACCAATCCTCTGCCCCCCCCACCCCCCCCTACCAATCCTCTGTCCCCCCCCCCCTACCAATCCTCTGTCTCTCTCCCCCCCTACCAATCCTCTGCCCCCCCCCCTACCAATCCTCTGTCTCCCCCCCCCCCCTACCAATCCTCTGTCTCTCTCCCCCTTTATCTATTTTTCTCTCTCTCATTCTCCATATGGTGCTATAAACAACATGGAGTTTTTGGTAAGCAGCCACAGTTTCATTGGCAACAGCAACAGTACATTGGAACAGAACATTGGACTGGGATGAGGGCGTAGGGGGGTCACAGCAAGGGCTGATGGGTAACCGTCCAGCCAGCTGGTCCTGGTTGGAACAGACAGAAAGGGTAGTGACCGTCCCATGACCATGGGGTCAGCTGGGCTCAGAGGTGTTAGCCTAGATGGGAGTTAGACACCTGTGTGCTGTACGTGGGAGAGGGGCTGGATCATGTCAGGGAGGGGGGTACAATGTCATCTGAGTTATGTCTTTACTGTAGCTTTATGGGGTCCTGTATACCTCCAGTATACACTGATCCCAGTGTAATCTGATGTTACTGTCTCTTTCCCCCCAGGGTCGATGCATCAACTTCACCCGGGTGAAGGACGAGGCAGCGGCAGCAGCCAAGGCAACTCCCCGGGCCCATAGCCCCCCTCCCGCTTCTGACTACCGTCCCCTGATCAGCCCCACTACAGCGCCGCCACCACAGACCAGCCCGCCCCCGCGAGCGCCGCCCGTCACCCAGCTGCCCCCAGGGCCACCCCCATCCCGCACCCCCCCAGGTCCCCCCTGCCCCCCTCCCACACGCCCCCCACCCTGCCCAAACAGCAGACCATGAGAGCAAATTAGGGACCCCACTCCAATAAAGAAATAGTCCACATTGCCAAAGATGCTCCCTCAAACCCGAAAAAGAAGCACCGTATTTATTGGAGTTGGGGTGAAATTAGCAGGAGACATTATGGTTTGTTGCTGGACAGCAAAATATGTAGTCATAGAAAGAAACCTTCTGCAATGGATGAAATGATTTGATCAGCTACTGAGTATGTTATGATGGTTAGTGGCAAGGCGAAAGTAGAGTGAGACTGTGTAACTTTAGTCATCTCTGAGTCGGTTTACTTAGAACCACAATGATTGGATTTTGCTATCAAACCAATCTAGATGATGTAGAATTTGGAGCTTTTTTGCATGTCTCTTTTGTACATTTTTAGATGTATCTTTAGATGTGTCTCTATTTTGTCAATTGGAAGATGTGAAAGGGCACATTTTTTTTAGGGGGTCAACAAAACATGACACTGGTTTGATTTAAGTTTAATATTTGTTTCTCATATCCAAATCAGTTTACACAGACTGAGAAAGCCAGTTTTAACCCATGTGGGTTATTCCATAATTCCGTTCCAAAAAATTGTTTTTTAATTACTTCCATTTGGTAGTGTTGCCGGAAGCCATAAGCGTATAAGCATAAGTTGACACTGGGACACTTTTTATATGGACTGAACACGTAAGATTTCTGCTTATACAGTATACTCTCTCAGGATAGGAGCACATGGTCTGCCAAAAATGAGGCGCACAAACACCTTGATATTTTTTTGTTTGTTACATACCCTGAACGAGTTAGTTGAGAATCATACATAGGCGTAGCGTAAGAGATTTGTTAGCGTAAAAATTTTGCATTTTTAAACACTTTGTTGGTGATTATCTCTAAGGATGAACCCAGGTTTATCTAAGTTGATAATCGGGTATCCGTGCACATTGAATGCAGTTCAGATCTAGCATCTAGCATTTTTTTAAATCACTTTTGAACCATGGACCTCTCAAAACAAAACAGCTAAAGTCAGGTCATTGGCTCTCATCCATTTTTTTACAGTCTCAAAACTGTACTTTACTTTTATACATTGTATTTTCTACCTTTATCTTTTTTGATCGAATCACAATCACATTGCAACTGCAGGGCAGTTCACCGCGTCTCTAATTTATTAACCCCAAAGACCTAGAGGAGCGTACTTGAATACGACAAAGGTGTCCACTGACAAAGGTGGACACTGTGCATGTAAACAAACAACTATTCACGCAACTTCATATGGCAGTGTTTCTCAACCCCATTGGTCTATAATCCGGGCACTAGGTCATGGAGTATTCCCTTCCTCAGTGCAACTGTCCTGTATCAAAAGGCACGTGACATTTCAGTGATTTGTCCATGAACCAACACTGATTTAAATCAAGCCCTCAAAAAGGAGGAAGTCCATAGCATGCCGGTCCTTGGTACAGACAAAGGTTGAGGAATACTATTGTATGCTTATCACACACGGTACCTTTCAGAATTGTTCTACTTAGATCTTTCTACTCTCTTTGTATAATGTACTTCATTCGATTATGACCTATAATACCATTGTGTTACTATATTCCTTTGTTATTTGTAGCACTGCTGAAAGCTGTTCAGGATGAGGATGATGATGATGATGATTAAGAGAGGTGCATGCATTTCGTTTGTTTTTATCGGTACGACACAAATAAAGCTCTATGGCACCCAAGTGTAATTATATAGTTCTACTTTTTGACAATGATGAACATCCGCCATTTTGTATGACTGGATTTATGGCTCTTTATTGGAACATCATCCCACTCAAGCAATGGCATAGTAAGAGGAGCGAGCAACAACGTTAAGTAGACCTCATTATTATGTAGTCCCTGGTGCGTTTTTGTCTCTATGCTTCAGAATGATCATCAGGACCATTGTGGGGTTGTGTTCTCCTGAGAAAAAGCTCTGAGACGCTAAAATAAGGGGTGTCAAACTCATTTTGCCCCGGGGGCCGCATTCGGTCTTCAACGAGGTCTGGAGGGCCGCACTGAAAATGTGTTCTATTTCCTCGCTGTCAAAATTTGCAAAAAAATAGTCCTCTACCCATAGTTTTTAGAATTTCCTACGCTCCTGTCTATATAGCTTTCATTTCAGTGAATATTAGCACGCTGGTCCATTATCATTTTTTATACTATTTCGATTTTGTTTTTGTGATTTTAAAGTATAAAATGGCCCGCTGGCCATATTTCTGACACCCCTGCGCTAAATGTTAACCATTATTTGACATGTTAACCATTGTTTTTCATGTATTAATGGGAGTACTGAAACAAGTATGGAAAGACGTCTTAAGATTCTTTTTTTTTTTTACGTTTTCTTTTTTTTTGTTGTTACAGTATTAATAAAGGTTGACTTTCAAGCTTTTATATGAAACGAATGGGTTGTTTTTGTGTGTGAGTGACCTATCTGAGGTCAGTGGGGTCACCGGTGAGCTCCTCGGTGGTCTTCAGCAGCCTGTCTATGATGGGGTGGAAGGGAGAGCTATCCACCTGGGCTAGTGTCTGGAGGGTGGCTGTGGCTGCCCTCCTCACCTCCCGGACAGGGGAGCTCAGGGACAGCACCACCATGGAGGGAAAACACATTTAGAACTTTGTTACTAATACACCATCAATACTCCAGCCACTTGTCTTCTACTGAGGGGATTGTGAGCATATACATTTTATTACCATAGAATTAGTCATTAGAATATTACATTTAAAAGGATCTCTATGTTTATTACACTGTCACAAAAACTCGTAATGCACCACGATGCTGTATGTAGGCACAGATATTATCTCACCCCAGACAAATGAACCACCTAGGGTAATATTCAGACTGTGCCAAACTCTACGTAAATACAATTCAATTCAGCAAGGCTTCATATTATGTGTTATTATGAGGGGCTCTGCGTTGTAAAAGGAGCACTCACTGACCCCTTTTTCACACGTTCGAGATTCTTTGCTGCGCCACCCAGTACATTTGGATAGGAGACAACAAAAACACATGCACAAGTGCACACACACACACACACACACACACTTTCAGCAGTTTCAGTATGATCCACTTTGCCACGATATGGAGTTGTGGTCACAGCCTGGTCTCATAGACTAGACGTAACATAGTAAATGTAAATCCGGGATAGGGCTGTGGCGGTCACAAAATTTCGTCAGCCGGTGATTGTCAAGCAAATAACTGTCGGTCTCACGGTAATTGACCTTAATTAACATAAACACATTTAGTATCTCCTGGCTTTCACACATAGCCTACAAGCCACTGATGCAGACTTTGAGATAGGTCTAAAGAAGCATGATATGAAGAAAATGTAGTCTATTTCAGAAGAACAGAATAGCATACTCTGAATTGTCCGTATGTTAGTTCCTGATCTGGCTATGCCAAATGGATGTGGGCTACACTAGTTCATTTAGCAGACAAGATTTGCTTAGAATTCCGTGGCATTATTTTGTATTATTTCATAGTATGTAGAATACAACTGAACATAGCTGAATAAAATAGAAAGGATATTTTCTCCAAACAATTTGAGGGAGTGCGCACATGCAGCTATTCTGTGTTGAGCGATTAACAAATAAATAGCTTCTCCTATATGCTAAATTTAGTTGTTCTACAAACATTGGGCTATATGTTTTGATTTTTAATACATTCAAAGGCTATATGATGCGACTCTAGTGATGATTTGAAAAAGGTTTCTTGAAAAGCATGAACTCTGCTTTTTTTTGCGCAAGCTGTACACACTTTACTAGTCTCTCATTCACAATTTGACAAGCTCTTGATAATGCCTCAAATTTCACAACGGCATCCCCTTTGTGTGGCCGTAATGCACCCAAAAAAGATCCATGCCTTTTGCAGCTGGTGGCCGTTGAGCCCTTGGCCCAGGGTGCTGTGTTGTGCCCTTCTTCCTGAGTGCTGCACTCTGAAGCACCTCCCACTCATTTTTCTCACAGGCCACAAGTGAAGACAGACACATCGGGGACCCAACTGAGCACGTGATTATCCAATTCCGCGGTGCATATTGAAGATATTGAAAGAACTGTCCACATTTACTTTTCGTCAGCCAACAAGATGAGTAGGCCTAACGAACAGCAAAAGCACTAGCCTATATCAATCTACTATCCCCCATAGTACAAAAATGTACCTATTCGATTCTGCGCAATAAATAAATATTCCAAACATAGTCTGGGACGGTTGTGGGAAGCGATAGATCGCAAACGAATACTAGCATCAAAAATACAATGTGGCTCACGCAACAGATCAGAACGTTTAACTTTAAATGTTAATAAACTATTAAGCTATTTCTTCACATTAACCGTGCAGCAATGTGCACATGGCAGTAGGCAATATGCACAAATGTTCCATTAACGGAACAACACCATTATCAAAAGTGACCGCAAATGCGATTATGCATGTTATTATAAAGGTGCATTTCTATGGTGAAAATGATCTTCCCCGAATTCGAATGGATGGAATGGAGGAATGGAGGACGCTTTCCAGTGGTTTTCCAGTGGTTCATTTTTCCAGTGGTTCATTTTCATTCCAGCCAGGTAGGCTATACTCCTGTTGTAAAGATAAGCAATGTGCTTAATATTAGGAAAGTTGAGAAATAAATATAGTAGACCTAGCTTAAAGAAAGCTGATTGGATCCTCCTCTTTTTAATAGAGGCCATCACTCTGTTTTCTCACGCAATTGCATAGCTTATAGAAATGTTGCGCAACATGAGCTCATGGGCTCTCATGAAGTGTTTGATTAGATTTTCCATTGATGTCAGAGTGATTAGAGGGACAGTAGAGTGCTGAGTAGCAGGCAGTTAGGAAGTTTTGTAGGCTACTAATGACCATCAGCAGCATCAGAGTTTGGAGAAGCCTAATTACCATGACTAAACAGTCACGTGGAATTTGACTGCCTTTATGACTCCTGACAGCCAGTGTGGCAGTAATACGGTCACCTCAACAGCCCTAATCCGGGACACTCAAATGAGTATGATATATTACAATCTATTATTTTACTTTTAGATTTGTGTATTGTTGTGAATTGTTAGATACTACTGCACTGTTGGAACTAGAAACATAAGCTTTTCGCTCCACCCACAATAACATCTGCTAAATATGTGTATGTGGCCAATACAATTTGATTTGATTTGGCATGGTTACATGAGACAGATGTTTACTTAAGGCAAACAGAAAAGTAGGGTGGGTGGGTGTATAATGCAAACTTCTAGCAAACCAAAGGTTGTGAGTTCAAATCTTTTCACTGACAACTTTAGTATTTTTGCTAATTAGCAACTTTTTAAAAAAATTCTGCATTTTAGCTACTTTGCAACTACTTAGCATGTTAGCTAACCCTTCCCCTAATCGTAACCATTTTAGCTATCCCTTACCCTAACCTTAACCCTTATAGCTAACTCTTCCCATGACCCTAACCTTAACCCTTTAACCTAAACTCCTAAACTTAACTTCAACCCCTAGCCTAGCTAACATTAGCCACCTAGCTAGAATTCATAACATTTCACATGTTTTGCAAATGCGTAACATATAATGCGAATTGGAATTCCTAACATATCATACGAAACGGCCGGTGGACATCCACAAATTAATACATACCATACGAAACGTAACATATCCTACTAACTGGAGTGACATGGAATTAAATACAGAATAATATGAAAGGCTCTAAAACCAGGTTGCAGCATTTCACAATGATAAGACAATGACTTATCAATGACCCAAGCCCAGCTCATTTAGTTAATCACTACCATTGTGTCGCTGAGTTGTCATAATGCTTCAGCAAATGTACATTATCCCAGGGGCGTTGGAAGACACAATAGAAGTAACCTAATGTATGTCCCTCTTACTTCCCTGAATGTCTCTGCTGATCCCACAGCTATTGTATGCAGTAATCATGTGCCTATGAACCAGAGTGACACTGTTAGCACTGAGACAGTGTGCCCTAGTAGGAAGTCCACTGTGTGCAGCTCACCCTGCACTAACATAAATAACGTGAGTATGTTTATCCCTGCTAAACTTCCCAATAAGCAATAAAAACAAACAACAGCTGGTGCACAATATCTAAGGAAGTCTCGAGGTTTTGTTCACCTGAGGTAGAGTATCTCATGATAAGCTGTAGACCACACTATCTACCGAAAGAGTTCATCTGTAGCTGTCTACATACCACCACAGACTGATGCTGGCACTAGAACCGCACTCAATGAGCTGTATACCGCCATAAGCAAACAGGAAAACACTCATCCAGAGGCGGTGCTCCTAGAGACCGGGGACTTTAATGCAGGGAAACTTAAATCAGTTTTACCTAATTTCTATCAACATGTTAAATGTGCAAACAGAGGGAGAAAAACAATTCTAGACCACCTTTACTCCACACACAGAGATGCGTACAAAGCTCTCCCTCGCCCTCCATTTGGCAAATCTGGCCATAACTCTATCCTCCTGATTTCGGTTTACAAGCAAAAATTAAAGCAGGAGGCACCAATGCCTCAGTCTATAAAAAGTGGTCAGATGAAGCAGATGCTGAACTACAGGACTGTTTTGCTGGGACAGACTGGAATATGTTCCGGGATTCTTCCAATGGCATTGAGGAGTACACCACATCCGTCACTGGCTTTGTCAATAAGTGCATCAAGGACGTCGTCCCCAGGGTGACTGTACGTACTGTACATACCCCAACCAGAAGCCATGGATTACAGGCAACATTCGCACTGAGCTAAAGGGTAGAGCTGATGCTTTCAAGGAGCAGGACTCTAACCCAGAAGCTTATAAGAAATGTCGCTATGCCCTCAGACAAACCATCAAACAAGCAAAGCATCAATACAGGACTAAGATTGAATCGTACTACACCGGCTCTGACGCTCGTTGGATGTGGCAGGGCTTGCAAACTATTACAGGCTACAAAGGGAAGGATAGCAGAGAGCTGCCCAGTTACACCAGCCTACCAGACAAGCTAAATAACTTCTATGCTCGCTTCGAGGCAAGTAACACTGAAACATGCATTAGAGCATCAGCTGTTCTGGACGACTGTGTGATCACACTCTCCGTAGCTGATGTGAATAAGGCCTTTAAATAGGTCAACATTCACAAGGCCACAAGGCCAGACGGATTATCAGGACGTGTACACCGAGCATGCGCTGACCAACAGGCAAGTGTCTTCACTGACATTTTCAAACTCTCCCTGTCTGAGTCTGTAATACCAACATATTTTAAGCATACAACCATAGTCCCTATGCCCAAAAACACTAAAATAATCTGCCTAAGTAGCTCTCATCTCTGTAGCCATGAAATTCTTTGAAAGGCTGGCCATGGCTCAAATCAACACCATTATCCCAGATACCCTAGACCCACTCCAATTTGCATACCAGATCCACATATGATTCAATCTCTATTGCACTCCACACTGCACTTTCCCACCTGGAAAAAAGGAACACCTATGTGAGAATGTTATTTATTGACTACAGCTCAGCGTTCAACGCCATAGTGCCCTCAAAGCTCATCACTAAGCTAAGGATCCTGGGACTAAACACCTCTCTCTGCAACAGGATCCTGGACTTCCTGACGGGCCGCCCCCAGGTGGTAAGGGTAGGTAACAACACATCCGCCACGCTGATCCTCAACACGGGGGCCCCTCAGGGGCGCGTGCTCGGTCCCCTCCTGTACTCCCTGATCACTCATAACTGCATCCTTAAGTTTGCTGTTAACACAACAGTGGTAGGCCTGATTACCAACAACGATGAGACAGCCTATAGGGAGGAGGTCAGAGGCCTGACAGTGTGGGGAAAGGACAACAACCTCTCCCTCAACGTGATCAAAACAAAGGAGATGATTGTGGACTACAGGAAAAGGAGGACTGAGCACGCCCCCATTCTCATCAACGGGCTGTAGTGGAGCAGGTTGAGAGCTTCAATAAGTTCCTTGGCATCCACATCACCAACAAACTAACATGGTCCAAGTACACCAAGACAGTCGTGAAGAGAGCATGACAAAAAATATTCCCCCTCAGGAAATTGAAAAGATTTGGCATGGGTCCTCAAATCCTCAAAAGGTTTTACAGCTGCACCATCGAGAGCATCCTGACCGGTTGCCTCACTGCCTGGTATGGCAACTGCTCAGCATCCAGTCGCAAGACACTACAGAGGGTTGTGCGAACGGCCCAGTACATCACCAGGGCCAAGCTTCCTGCCATCCAGGACCTCTATACCAGGCGTTGTCAGAGGATGGCCCTAAAAATGATCAAAGACTCCAGAAAAACACATTGTAGGATTTTTTATGAATTTATTTGCAAATTATGGTGGAAAATAAGTATTTGGTCAATAACAAAAGTTTATCTCAATACTTTGTTATATACCCTTTGTTGGCAATGACAGAGGTCAAAAGTCTTCACAAGGTTTTCACACACTGTTGCTGGTATTTTGGCCCATTCCTCCATGCAGATCTCCTCTAGAGCAGTGATGTTTTGGGGCTGTTGCTGGGCAACACGGACTTTCAACTCCCTCCAAAGACTTTCTATGGGGTTGAGATCTGGAGACTGGCTAGGCCACTCCAGGACCTTGAAATGCTTCTTACGAAGCCACTCCTTCGTTGCCCGTGGAAATATTTTGTAGTGATATTGCGCAATTTGGAAGCTGTTTTTTTCTGGTTCAAACGCGCCAAATAAATGGACATTTTGGATATACAGTGCCTTGCGAAAGTATTCAGCCCCCTTGAACTTTGCGACCTTTTGCCACATTTCAGGCTTCAAACATAAAGATATAAAACTGTATTTTTTGTGAAGAATCAACAACAAGTGGGACACAATCATTAAGTGGAACGACATTTATTGGATATTTCAAACTTTTTTAACAAATCAAAAACTGAAAAATTGGGCGTGCAAAATGATTCAGCCCCTTTACTTTCAGTGCAGCAAACTCTCTCCAGAAGTTCAGTGAGGATCTCTGAATGATCCAATGTTGACCTAAATGACTAATGATGATAAATACAATCCACCTGTGTGTAATCAAGTCTCCGTATAAATGCACCTGCACTGTGATAGTCTCAGAGGTCCGTTAAAAGCGCAGAGAGCATCATGAAGAACAAGGAACACACCAGGCAGGTCCGAGATACTGTTGTGAAGAAGTTTAAAGCCGGATTTGGATGCAAAAAGATTTCCCAAGCTTTAAACATCCCAAGGAGCACTGTGCAAGCGATAATATTTAAATGGAAGGCGTATCAGACCACTGCAAATCTACCAAGACCTGGCCGTCCCTCTAAACTTTCAGCTCATACAAGGAGAAGACTGATCAGAGATGCAGCCAAGAGGCCCATGATCACTCTGGATGAACTGCAGAGATCTACAGCTGAGGTGGGAGACTCTGTCCATAGGACAACAATCAGTCGTATATTGCACAAATCTGGCCTTTATGGAAGAGTGGCAAGAAGAAAGCCATTTCTTAAAGATATCCATAAAAAGTGTTGTTTAAAGTTTGCCACTAGACACCTGGGAGACACACCAAACATGTGGAAGAAGGAGCTCTGGTCAGATGAAACCAAAATTGAACTTTTTGGCAACAATGCAAAACGTTATGTTTGGCGTAAAAGCAACACAGCTGAACACACCATCCCCACTGTCAAACATGGTGGTGGCAGCATCATGGTTTGGGCCTGCTTTTCTTCAGCAGGGACAGGGAAGATGGTTAAAATTGATGGGAAGATGGATGGAGCCAAATACAGGACCATTCTGGAAGAAAACCTGATGGAGTCTGCAAAAGACCTGAGACTGGGACGGAGATTTGTCTTCCAACAAGACAATGATCCAAAACATAAAGCAAAATCTACAATGGAATGGTTCAAAAATAAACATATCCAGGTGTTAGAATGGCCAAGTCAAAGTCCAGACCTGAATCCAATCGAGAATCTGTGGAAAGAACTGAAAACTGCTGTTCACAAATGCTCTCCATCCAACCTCACTGAGCTCGAGCTGTTTTGCAAGGAGTAATGGGAAAAAATTTCAGTCTCTCGATGTGCAAAACTGATAGAGACATACCCCAAGCGACTTACAGCTGTAATCGCAGCAAAATGTGGCGCTACAAAGTATTAACTTAAGGGGGCTGAATAATTTTGCACGGCCAATTTTTCAGTTTTTGATTTGTTAAAAAAGTTTGAAATATCCAATAAATGTTGTTCCACTTCATGATTGTGTCCCACTTGTTGTTGATTCTTCACAAAAAAAATACAGTTTTATATCTTTATGTTTGAAGCCTGAAATGTGGCAAAAGGTCACGGGGGCCGAATACTTTCGCAAGGCACTGTATATGGACGGAATTAATCGAACAAAAGGACCAATTGTGATGTTTATGGGACATATTGGAGTGCCAACAAAAGAAGCTCTTCAAAGGTAAGGCATGTTTTATATTTTATTTCTGCATATGGATTTCTATAACAAAGTCTCTCCAACATAAATGAGGTAGAATAAGGAATTCTCCAGGGCAGTTGTCTAGGCCCCTTACTTCTTTCAATCTTTACTAACGAGTAAAGCCAGTGTGTCTATGTATGCGGATGACTCAACACTATACACTGCAACACTTAACATAGAGCTGCAGTTAGTCTCAGAATGGGTGGCAAGGAATAAGTCAGTCCTAAATATTTAAAAACTAAAAGCATTTGTATTTGGGACAAATCATTCACTAAACCCTAAACCTCAACTAAATCTTGTTATGAATCATGTGGAAATTGAGCAAGTTGAGGTGACTAAACTTCTTGGAGTAACCCTGGATTGTAAACTGTCATGGTCAAAACATATTGTTACAACAGTAGCTAAGATGGGGAGAAGTCTGTCCATAATAAAGTGCAGTTCTGCCTTCTTAACAGCACTATAAACAAGGCAGGTCCTACAGGCCCTAGTTTTGTCACACCTGGACTACTGTTCAGTTGTGTGGACAGGTGCCACGAAGAGGGACTTAGAAAAATTGCAATTGTCTCAGAACAGGGCAGCACGGCTGGCCATTAGATGTACACAGAGAGCTAACATTAATGATATGCATACAATTTCTCCTGGCTAAAAGTGGAGGAGCAATTGACTTCATCACGACTTGTATTTATGAGAGGTATTGACATATTGAATGCAATGAGCTGTCTTTTTGAACTAGTGGCGCACAGCTCGGACACCCATGCGTACCCCACAAGACATGCCACCAGAGGTCTCTTCACATTCCCCAAGTCCAGAAGAGACTATGGGAGGCGCACAGTGCTACATAGAGAAATGACTACATTGAACTCCATTCCATATCAAGTAACTCATGCAAGCAGTAAAATTTGATTTAAAAAAAAGTATAAAAATACACTTTAAGGAACAACGGGGAACATGAAGCAACAGAAACATAGTTACAGAATCATGCATACACACATACACACACATTCACACACGATAGCATACACACTATACACACGTACACATGGATTTTGTGTTGTAGATACGTGGTAGTAGAAATTGATATGTTTTTTTTGTGTGCTGTGCAGATTTGATTCTCATCCATTTTTAGCTAGCAGTGGCTAAAGTTTGAAGTGGCTGTTTAAAGAAATATGTTAATGTGTTGTGAAATCTGTTGTGAACGTATTGTAATCTTTTAAGAAGTATATAACTGCCTTCATTTTGACGGACCCCAGGAAGCGTAGCTGCTACCAAACAGGTTGTTAGTATAGCATTGGAACACCTCATTTGTCAAATACTGCATATTCCTTCAGAGCTCAAATTGTCGCCAAAAAGAATGATAATCTCCACCCAACTTTAACCAGGAATGTGTTATGCAACATTGTCTATATGTCATAATAACATGTAATTGTACTTCCAGCTAATTACACAGTTATACATCATGAGATCAGAAGACAACTCTGACCAGCAAACATATTGTTCATGCTCGTCTATGGCTATGGGAATATTCATCATCAAAGTGAAATCCCTTCTTTTTTGATGTAATGACTGTAATACACCAAAAATAGCGGCATGAACAGTTCCAGCTGTATAATTGACATGTATTCTCCATTTTTCCCCTGTGCTTGCAGAACTAGAGGGGATGTGGCAGAGAGTGCAGGCCAGGGCATGCCCCTCCTCTCCCGGGGAAGAGAGAACACATGGCCGATAAGGGCTGAGATTTTGGCCCCGGCAAGCACATCAACGACTCGGAGGCCTTTATCAGCATAAATCACAGCCTAGCCCCACTAACTATGGTGAAGCTGTTTTCACAGCCCAAAGCCAAAACAATATGGCCCAGGTGTAGGGAGGGAGCTAGGCAGCCTACATTGTGAGAGGAACGTGATTTATAAGGACAGCTAGGATGTGTATTAACATAAAATACCCTGTGAAATATCCTCAAGTAGCTGCCCAGTATTCCCAAAAGGTTTCTGAGATAGCTTTCTCGTTGTGGCCTTTTGTCTGAAAAATACCTCATTCGAAAAACAATTCCCATTTCCTGTTTAATCCCTGTTATTCCTGAAATCAGAGCATTTTTAACCGGATGACCATAATGACCTGACACAGTGATGACACTGGGAAATTACCAGAGGGTTGGAGATTGCAGCCAACCCCCACACTACCCAAACTCTCCTGCGGCTGCAGAACAGTTAGACCAGTAAATTGCCTGGCTTTTGGTTTATCCATCGAGACTAGGCTGAGAAACCACGTACATGAACAGTCAGTCGTATTTTTTTCTGTCTAAAACCCAGGCTGAGAGGAATGTGCTGATGCTTCTTTTTTTTCTTCGGAGTCTCACATTACAGACCATACTGAAAACTGAACCTCCCTGACCCAATCCTTATTCCTGCCTCCTCCTTCCCTCTGGTCGTGTTGTCATTATCCCTCTATTTGGATGCCATTGTATCCAGGGCAACTAAAGAGTGCAAACCAGAAGACGGAAAGCTGTCTTGTCACAGTGTGCATTGCATCCAAAGCAGTGTTTAAAAAGCCAGAGTTAGTGTTAATTTTCCATATGAAGGAAATGTTTGGGCAGTTGGCTACATTAAAGTTGTTATTCTTTTGTCGAATGAATTTTCTCCAGAGGTGAACCTGTCACTCAGATAACTTAAATGAATTAGGATGTGACACTTAATTCTATAATGTTGACTACTGAATATATGGCTTCACTTCTACCGGATCACAGATCTAAGCAATTGATATCGACAGACTTTAATCTATTGAACCTAAACCGATGAGGCATTAAAGTCTATATATTGTAATTAAGATAAGGTCTTGGAAAGACCCTCAAATACTTTGCTTATTGAAGGTACCTTATTTAATGCCAAAGCTATTAAAACTTCCAACAGTTCAATATGCTGGGAATGAAAACTGTTTGTTTTTGTGTCTGGCTGTTTAGCGCAGGTAAGACAGTGTAATGAAAAGAAAATAGATTGAAGATGAATTTAAATGACGACAGTAACGAGTGGAATCTTTGGGTTTTGAATTCTTGTAGAATTCTCTAAATTCACTACAGTCTGGCAACTCTTCTCAGAATGTGTTTTTCTTCCTTGTTTATTCAAAATAGCATGACTTGCTGATGAGGTTTAGGACATCATCAGTTGGAAAAACCCAAATATTTCAAGGTCGCAGAAAAGTCAACCATGTGGTCCATGCTCGCTCGCTCTCCCTCTCTCTGTCTTGCTCTCTCTCCCCCTCTCTCTCTCTCTAGCGGGTAGAAACAACAGGCAAAAACACACATATACAGTGAGGGAAAAAAGTATTTGATCCCCTGCTGATTTTGTACGTTTGCTCACTGACAAAGAAATGATCTGTCTATAATTTGAATGGTAGGTTTATTTGAACAGTGAGAGACAGAACAACAACAACACAATCCAGAAAAACACATGTCAAAAATGTTATAAATTGATTTGCATTTTAATGAGGGAAATAAGTATTTGACCCCCCTCCCAAGTGTCTTTTATACAGGTAGATGTACACACCCCAGGCACATCCAAATACCTAAAATGAACAAGATCAGCACAATGAAATGACAAAGGCCACTTTGGTATTCAGCAGGGTGCATGCATAGTTTCAAAGACTTTTTATGTCCAGTATTTACAGGCTGTTAAAGGGACAGGGGGTGAAGCAGTAAAGAAGCCTCTGTCCCTAACAAGCACCTCTGAGTATAGTTTTTTATTTGTCCTGTAGAAAAGCATGAGCAACAGTAGAGACGATGTTCCATTCCCCCGAGTAGCAGGCCTAGGCCTAATGTCATTGAAGGTTGGAATTATAAAGTTTTTTGTTTTCTCTTTCTCTTAACTCTAATGAATAAGAGTCTTTCTAAGTCAGTGAGATTTTTACACTGAGCATTTAGTACCTTTAGCAGGATTTCTCAGATTAGAAGTTAAACAGCAAAAATGCCTGTTCGGCTGGGAATAGTATCGCAGTACCGTGATGTAAACGTGGCACCCTCCTCTGCCCCCACCAACTCTTCCCCCTCACTTCCTCCTCTCTGCCAAAACCAGACCGCTCTGCTCACTCAGGCCCTGAGAGGTGACTTGTGTGGCAGAGACGTATATTCCCCTTAAATCACAAAGGGCTGAGAAAGAGAGAGAGAGAGAGAGAGAGAGAGAGAGAGAGAGAGAGAGAGAGAGAGAGAGAGAGCACACTGACTCCTGCTGGTAGAACTAGGTATTTGGTATTTTATTAGGATCCCTACTTGCTGTTGCAAAAGCAACAGCTACTCTTCCCGGGGTCCACACAAAACATGAAACATAATACAGAACATCATTAGACAAGAACAGCTCAAGGACAGAACTACATACATTTTTCTTTTTTAAAGGCACACGTAGCCTACATTTCACTGTATACACACAAACTTTATAGGTCAAATAAGGGAGAGGCGTTGTGCCGCGAGGTCTTGCTTTATCTGTTTTTTGAAACCAGGTGTGCTGTTTATTTGAAAAATATGAGATGGAAGGAAGTTCCATGCAATAAGGGCTCTACATAATACTGTACGTTTTCTTGAATTTGTTCTGGATTTGGGGACTATGAAAAGACCCCTTGTGGCATGTCATGTCCTGGGCTTTTTAACACATTAATGTTTCTCGTAAAAAGAAGAAGTGATGCAGTCAGTCTCTCCTCAACTCTTAGCCAATAGAGACTGGCATGCATAGTATTAATATCAGCCCTCTGATTACAATGAAGAGCGATACGTGCCGCTCTGTTCTGGGCCAGCTGCAGCTTCTTTCCTTGCAGCACTGACTGCCCTGCGGTACACCACACTTGACATGTTTGACATTAGAGACGCTTCCATTAAAGAAAACCCTTTGAGTTCTATTAGATAGATAGATAGCTCTGAATCCACGAAATGGCAGAGGTTGAAAAGCCATTACACTTAAGTTTTCTCGATAACAAGGTCATGGTCAATAATATCAAAGGCTGCACTGAAATCTAACAGTACAGCTCCCACAATCTTCCTATGATCAATTTCGTTCAACCAATCACCAGTAATTTGTGTCAGTGCAGTACATATTGCCCTTCTCTGTAAGCATGCTGAACGTCTGTTGTTCATTTGTTTACAGAGAAATAGCATTGTATTTGGTCAAACACAATTTTTTTCCCCCAACAGTTTGCTAAGACCTGGCAGCAAGCTCACAGGCCTGCTGTTAGAACCAGTAAAGGTGGCTTTACCACTCTTGGGTAGCGGAATTACGTTGGCTTCCCTCCAGGCCTGAGGACAAAGACTTTTCTCTAGGCTCAGATTAAAAATATGACAGATAGGAGTGGATATAGAGTCAGCTACCATCCTCTGTAGCTTTCCATCTAAGTTGTCAATGCCAGGAGGTTTGTCATTATTGATCGTTAACAATAATTTTTCCACCTCTCCCACACTAACTTTACAAAACTCAAACTTGCACTGCTTTTCTTTCATTATTTTTTATTTTTTTATACATGAATATAATTGCTCACTGTTTGTTGATACAGAAAACAGATAGATATATAGATAGATAGATAGATAGATAGATAGATAGATAGATAGATAGATAGATAGATACTGTAGATAGATGCTGTAGATAGATACTAGGGTACACTCGCTGGGGAAACTAATTGGAAGTAGAAGCAGCACCCTGCCTTGGACGGCTCAGTCTAGCTAGCTACACAATTGGGCATGTTAACTCAAACTATCGTCAGACGGTTTGTCAAATGGCCGCTGCCTGCAAAAAAACGTGAAACTTGAAACTGAAATTGAAACTGATACTGCCAATTGGAAGTAAATATGTCCATTGTGAAAACCATCAACAACCAGAACTTCAATAGAAACATATGCTGCTACTTCCCGTCCTTACATAGTCGCCATAGAAATGAACATAACAGATTGCATGTACAGAAATAAAGGAAATGGGCAGCATATAAAATGGTAATGGAATACACCCTACCCTGAAAGCAAGCAATTAAATCGCTCACTACAGTATGAAAAACAAAGACGGGGGTTGAAATGAATGTGATCTGATACAATGTGATGTTGACATAAACCTACATTTGCCACTATCCCCATGATGCGGTCTGAGGAGAAATTTTTAGGCCAGTTGTTTTCCCCCTCAAAAATGTAACGCTCTACGGGCCCATTCTACCCAATGGTTTCGCAGTATCCTGGAAACAGCAGCACATTACCAGCCACAGCACTGGAGGAAAAACTCTGTTTACATCCCAAGTGGCACACTATTCCCTACATAGTGCACTACCTTTGAACAGGCACTGGTCAAAATATGAATAATGGTAATAGGATGCCATTTGGGATGGAGCACTTGCCTTGATTCTACAGAAGAACACACTGTCCCCCCATCAAAATCACCCACATTAACAGATTAGCCCTGCAAATGATAGGCAAATTAATCCAAGGCACTCAGGATTCTCATAAACCTCTGTCTGTCAACAACTCAGAGGGTGTTGGGTTTGGTTGGGGTTTGCGTCGGAGATGGAGCTGAAACGCAGATATCTCATTGGCACGTGTGACCGGGATAGAGAGTGAGGAGATGCTATATTTGGCCTTGGGCTAGTGTGTCGTAGTAGGGGATGTTGTTGGGAGTGTTCGACATTAGAGCACCCCTACCCACCCATGCAAAATCCCTTTTCACCATCACCGACGCTAACCAATGATATTTGTCATAAATCTGGCCAAGCACAGATGGGATTTACACAAGGAGTAAAACATGAATTGGTTGTGGGCCGAAAAAATCAGAAAAAGAACCTGTCCACCGTTATCCATCTTAGAATCACTCAAATCCTTACTCTTAAGTTATTCAACATAACTGCCAGCAAGCCTATCCCACTGGATTAAGTCCCACTGGATTAAGTCCCACTGGATTCAGTTAGAGGGAGTTCTTTCTTGGAAACTGCATAAATGTGTACGTCAAATTTGTCTTAATAGGGCGCTGGGCCACCACCACGACCTGCAAGATCTGATTCAATGCGCCTTGGCATAGATTCTACAAGTGTCTGGAACTCTTTTAGAGGGATGCGAGCATGCAACATCATTCTTCCGCGAAAATAATCCAGAATTTGGTGTTTTGTTGATGCTGGTGGAAAACACTGTCTCAGGCGCTGCTCCAGAATCTCCCATAAGTGTTTAATTGGGTTGAGGTCTAGTGACTGAGACACACACACTTTAAACCACCTATGTATGCACTTACTTCAAAGTTACTGAGATCTATTCAAATAGCCATGGCAGCCAAAATAGGGCAATGGAATTTTTATACATAAACCTAAGCATGATGGGATGTTAATTGCTTAATTAACTCCGGAACCACGCCTGCTTTCATTGTCATTTGTATCCCTAATTTATCACCTGAAAGCACCTGCTTTCAATATGCTTTGTGTCCCTCATATACTAAAATGTTTCCATTATTTTGGCAGTTACCTGTATGTTGATACTGCTCAGTGAGAAGTTTGTCATAATTTCCTATGAGGTCAATTACAGTCAGAGGATCTCAACATATTGAAAACTGTGTTGAGCGCATTTGTACAGAGTTCATAGGGTCATTCCGGGTCTGTAATGGCACACAGTGTAGAATGGGCTGATTCCACTCAGGCCCTGGCAGGGCAGCCAATGCTTCTTGTGAAATTCTTTATCCAGGGATTCACAGCCACCCTGTAGAATGTGTTTGCTTTGAGATGAGTGAGTGAGTGAGTGAGTGAGTGAGTGAGTGAGTGAGAGAGAGTACAGGGTACTGTGTATAGTATACAATGTGTATGTGTGCGTGTATGCACATGTGCGTCATACATTGGGAAAAAGTCCTCCAGTGACTTGATGACATGTGAAGAATATGTCTGTATGTTATAACTGTATTGGCGAGGATTACTCAAGCATCTCTCAAAGATATCTGAATGATCTCTAACGTCAGGGTCAAATATTCTCTGTTGGAGTGCTTGTGGGGCTGTGAAGTGACATTATGACTTCATGTGTGACAGTAAGATGAGTGGAAGGAACCAAGCGGCAGATCTGGGGCCAGCAGACGCCACAGACGTCCTTGGCTGACCACCTCGGATCCTGTCCTCAGGCCAGTTCCCTAACATTGACTCACTCACGCACAGAGAAACCAGAGGAAGGAGGGAGGTTCTGAACCCTGCAGACGCCTGATGATAGCAATAACATTCACCCCATATTGCTACACTGGGAACCTGTCCATTCATTGTCCATCAGCCTCATAAGACGTAAATGCTGAAAGTGGTCGTGGAAAAATCAAAACACTGCTTTGAATAGATTACAAAATCTGAGCATGACATGTTCCTTATGCGTTTATCTCCAGGGAACACTTAAAATATTAGCTGACTCATTTGAAGGAATATGCCTACAACCAAAAACTGTATACCGGTATTGAAGACAAGAAGCCTGCTAATGAAGCTAGTCTTTCTAGTGCACATTACCATCTAGTGGCGATGACTATGTGAATCAGGATGTGTCCTGTGCTGGCTATAGTGTACATTGTATAAAATATGAGGGGTACTTAACCGAGAAGCCAAGAGGTCCGAACCTCTTGATGAGGTCGCTAGGTGTTTGGTTAAGGTCACTACAATATTTTGTTTTTGGGGCGGCAGGATAGCCTAGTGGTTAGAACGTAACCGAAAGGTTGCAAGTTCGAATCCCCGAACTGACAAGGTACAAATCTGTCGTTCTGCCCCTGAACAGGCAGTTAACCCACTGTTCCTAGGCTGTCATTGAAAATAAGAATTTGTTCTTAACTGAATTGCCTAGTTAAATAAAGGTAAAAAAATATATTTACAAATCTAGGTGTGTAGTAGTGTGAGCATGTGCTTCAAATTTCAAGCCACATCCTGGAACTCAGAAGAACCCACGTAATGTGGATCAGACTACTACCACCCAGTCTCAGACAACCCAGTCGGGGCGTAGTGGAGGATCGAGGAAGAGGTCAACCGTGGGTGGAAGTTCCTTCCGGATCAGGCGAGCCAAGTCAACCAGACTAGACCAGACCAGACCAGTGCCTGCTCAGCAGAATTACCTTCTCACTAGGCAAGACTCACTACATTCATCGTGGACACCAAACATTAGATCCAGACAATCCAGGGTAGCCCACCAACATCCTTCGCTCTTCTTGGCCCATCAAAGTTCAATTTGTTGATGACTGACATAATGTAAGAGAATATTGTATTAAAATAATGTTCCTAGAGATAATCCAGTAGTTCTGTCAACTCAGCAACACAGAGGTCAGGGAGCCTTTAATTGTTTTCAGCAAAAGCATACCCGTCATCTATAGGATAACGGCAATGGTCTCCCAGTATTGTTACAGCTAGGGAGTATCTTCTGATTTCTCAAGGGGTGCTGTAGCAATCTCAGCACCCCCATTTCTCACAGCTATGGTAGTGGGTGTAGAATTGATAAAGATAAACTTAGTTTGCTTAGAACCAGCGCTCCATGAAGAGCATGTCATCAATGACACTTCTCCAGCAATCTTCTCCATTTCATTCCAGGACGAGCCAATCTATCAGTGCTCCTCATTGGTGTCATGTCTCCATGTTTTAGGTCATCTGCTCTTCCTTTACCTTCCTTCTATAGAAGAAAGGAAGTGAAACATTTTCTTTCTTTTCATGTGAGTACACCACAAGAAGATGTCAATAATCAATACACTAAGTTATTCCCCCAAAAGGTGGCAGTATGACCTAAATCAATTACCTGAACTTGTACTGGGTGTGGGGTGAGCCTAGACAAAGTATTGAACTTTAAACTGATCACCAAAATAAAACAGAACAAACATTTAAACTAATGTATTTAGGTTTTTATTCATATACAGTGGCCAGACGGTCTGGTCCAAGGCTACAGACTTGGCTTCAAGATCAAATTAATACAGAGAGATTTATTTTTCCAATAATTTTATTTGACAGTTAAAAATAAGGTTGAAAATTAAATCATCTTATAAATGTACACGTCACTTGTAAAACAAGTCGTAGGCATATTTAATTATCAGAAATCTCCTAATAAATCACTTATTTTTCAAAATGACTAAATATATAGATCTTTTATACGGCTATATCCTCATTGACATCATCAAAAGCGCAATTAGCTTGTTTCTGCTTTGAGCTGTTGAAGAAAGGGGGTGCCTCTCGATTCACCCCGGGGAAAAACGCTTCATTAAAATGCAATGGCTTCTTAGTATCTGAGGTTCGAGAGGAAAACAAAGCAGTCTACATTGTGTCCTTTAGTAGTCCACAAAATAACTAAAATAAATATCTGTGGCCATATGGCTTTTAACCTGCTTGCTTAAGTCCACTGTATAACTGAGTCCACCTGTGTACCATAACTAATACCATGACTATGGACACTACAGAAAGACATAAATGAAACTCCTGACCTGAACCCCAAATGATCAAATGTGTATTAGGCATACAGTACATACAAATATATTTGCACGTTCTTACTAAAACCCGAAAACATAGTGTCTGATTAATTGTCTGCATAAGGGATCATATTCCTAGACAGTTGTTGAAAATGTCCAACTGCAGTGATGGGAGGTTCACAGGTCTCAGAAAAAACAACAAAGAAGTCTATTTATTCCGCTCTCTCCTGCTCCCCTGGCCTGGATCGAACTGCGGCCCTTGTGTGATGTCAATGCTCTGCGGTATCAGATTTGTCCTTACTGGCAATATCGAGCAGATCCCTCACATTGATTACAGTGAGGTTTATATTTTTATGCCGTCTCGCTTAGGGATTTGTACCTTGATGTTAAACTGGCGTATCTTGTTACAGCTCTCATACGACTACAAAATTACCAACATTTGAGACACATTCTGAGAAAAGTGTAACGACCCAGCTAACAGAACATGGGCCGAGATTTTATTTTTATTTTTTTACAAAGAGGCTCTATTGCAAAGGTAGGTCTTATGAGCCCCAAATTATGTGCTAACCTCAGAGGCCGAGCCAATTCACAGAAAGTACATGATTATCATAGTGAGGTCATGCCATTAAAAGAAAGATGTTGCTACTTGAAAACACTTTTCTAGAAGGGACAACATTTCAAAACAGAGACAAAAGAAATATGAAACTCTGGACAAGGTCAAAGAAAGTTGATTGTTCAATGACAAAGCAATCTGAACATAGCAGGCTCCTACGTGAAGTTCTGCGTTTGAGAACGTTTACAATAGTCATAGCTAATGCTACGTACCACATGAAATATGGGAAGAATCAAGGTCTAGTCTGTATTGCACATAAATACATTGTAAGTTGAGATAAATGCTTATTCAAGTGTGCATAACATGTTCAATACATTCCCAGCACAGTATGAATCAACTGTTGAAGCTAAAATGGATGAAGTTCAAATGATGCCTACGCAGACAAAAAAAATTTAATCTAAAATGATAGCGTAACCACGATGACAATAGCATGGTACAGGTATTTCCATCTCCAGCTTAACTGTCCACCAACAAGTACAGTGTTCTATGTTGTTGTTTTTTTAGGCCACATTAAGGCTCGAGGGGAATTGAACTTCACTACCGTCTGGTTGGCTTCTTCGCGATCTGGCCGGCAGTCAAATGAGTGAGCAGCAGCAGTTTGTCGGGAACCCTCCTGCAAAGACACCCTCGCCCCTCTACCATCCCTACAGAGCAGTTAAAAGAGAAGATACTTCTAACCCCTCATACAGGGTCAGATGTAATGGTTAAGGTTAGGATTGGGGGTCTGGTGGTTAAGGGAAACAACTCCTACCGTTTTGCCATCCCAGGCTCAGAGGCATATTGGTGCAGCTACTGCTCAGAGAGTCAGCTTGGCCTGGCTTTTGTTTGTGTGGGAGGAAGGGGATGGATTACGGTCTGCGTGCTGAATGGACTAAGCTCTGGTCAGCTAACTTTACGCTGGGTCGGCTGGCTGGGGCTCAGAATCCGCATCGACAGCCGGATACAAGGGGATCCAAAATTAGCTTGACCACCCTGCTCGTGAGGACTATAGGTCCGTCTAGTGAAGCCTCAGGTTATGGGGGGGGGGGGGGGGGGGCAAAGTGCTTAGAGGGAGAGAGAGAGGTGGAAAAGCAAAAAGGCTTAATGTGAAAGATAAAGGAGCACCTCGGGGGCAGTGAGGTGCTACCTAAGACAGGCAAGCACATGTTGTACAATTCCATGAGTGTACAAGACGTCGGGAACACCTGCTGTTTCCGTGAGACTGACCAGGTGAACGCTATGATCCCGTATTGACGTCACTTGTTAAATCCACTTCAACGTCAGTGTAGATGAAAAGGGAGACTGGTTAAAAGAAGGATTTTTTCTTAAGCCTCGAGACAAATGAGACATGGATTGTGTTTGCGTGCCATTCAGAAGGTGAATGTACAAGACAAACGATTTTAAGCGCCTTTGAACGGGGTATGGTAGTAGGTGCCAGGCGCTCCGGTTTGAGTGTGTCAAGAACTGCGACGCTGGCTAGGTTTTTCCACGCTCAACAGTTTCCTGTGTGTATCAAGAATGTTCTACCACCCAGAGGACATTCAGACAATTTGACACAACTGTGGGAAGCATTGGAGTCAACATGGGCCAGCATTCCTGTGGAACGCTTTGAACAACTTGTAGAGGACATGCCCCGACGAATCGAGGCTGCAAAAGGGGGGTGCAACTAAATATTAGGAAGGTGTTCCTAATGTTCTGTACACTCGGTGTATATTAAAAACAGAGGCATTCTCCAATCATCTTCACATTTCACCTCAGGATTGTTATGTGGCACAGCATGAGGGCTGGGCTCTAATCATAGTCACTTTACAGTACATACAACAACAACAAAAAACAGGTGAGGGGGACAACACGTGGAAAACAGCCATGAAAACACCACAGTAAATTTGAACTTCAACAACTGACAAGACAAACGATCGGAAAAGGCAGCAGTATACTTAGGATTTTTTTTTATAGATCTATGAAAAGATTATTCCTGATTCTAGAGAAAGGAGGCTTTAGCAGTAAAACTAGAGTTTTCCCCCTAGGATTTTGTTTTGTTTTCTTCCTTGAAGGCACACAAACTACTACGCAAATATAATCAAGTGTGCAAAAAAAGCTTATTAAAATAATTAGAATGAGAAAAATAGTTTGTATTTCACTTGAGGGAGGATCAAGGTAGGAATCTATGACGGGGGGGGGGGGGGTGTGCTTTACAACCGATCCAAATTACTCTGCGATTTATATTGGCACTTAGTTACCGTTAGTGCAGACGCAGACCCCTTGCAAATGCCATGCAGTTCACACCTGCAGTGTCTCACATCTGGGTTGGGAGGGCAATTCTGCTGTGATTTGGGTCATTTTTGCAGGGGGGGAGGGTAGAGGTCTCAGTGGACAGTGTGACTCCAGAGTTAGTGTGGTGAGTGACACAGAACACCCTTCTCAGAGTGAGTGGTCTGGTCTGGCTAGATCAATCAAATCGACCAACCCTCCCACAGTGAAGTCACGCATTCAAAAATATATCACACTCTTTAATGGTAGACATTGAAAAGCAGCACTTTGGAGTCTCTCCCTTCTGTTATTCATCTCTTATAATTCCCCAGATCACCTCTCCGTTTTAAAGAGCAGTGGTAAAGCCATTATCCAGGGTTCCTCTTATCCAGTCCGGTCTCTCCATCACCCCTCCTCTTCACCCCTACTCACCTGGGACCTAGTTAATGGGGGCTTGCGGGTTGACGATGACCTGGATGACAAAGTCCTTCTGGATCTTGGTGTCCTGCAGGCGGGTCTTGTCCGTGAGCAGCTTGCCCGAGAAGAACCAGCGCTGGTGGGCTGTGTCGATGTCCTCCTGGGCCTGCAGCTGCTTCTTCAGCTGCCCGATGGGGTCGGCCATGCTGGCGCTGAGGCGCAGGTCCTTGCCCGTGGAAAGGCGCACCTTGAGCTGGAACTCCTTCTTGGGGGCAGCGGTGGGCTCGGGGTTGTCACCGGGGTCCTCGTCGCTGCGCTCGGAGATCAGGTTGACCGGAGGGGCCAGGCAGTAAACGGGCAGCTGGTAGCAGCTACCTAGCTCGTCATAACACTCCGTCAGGGACCCTGGAACACACAAAGGAAAAACATGTTTGGGTTGTTAAATGTGTTATTTCACAACTGCACAGACAGTTGTCTTGACTCAGGCATGAATCAAAGAAACATATTTTATTATCAGGTTAATAGTTGTCCAATCAGAGCATGGTGTAATATCGTCATTGTTCCAAACCAAATGTACCGACAGCCTATTCAGGTTTCATAATGTGCCCCCGGGGATGATAGCTTCCCTCATAACACAGTTCTGCAGTGTAATGCTGGCTCCATCACCATGGCATGAACCAGGTCTCGTCTGTAGTCCTCACCGTGAGGCAGTGTGATGCTGGCTCCATCCACTATGGCCTGGGCCAGCTCGTGGTCGTTGCACTCCAGGGCCACAGTGGCCGCCTTCAGGGCGTCCCATATCTCCTTGCGTCCCTCGAAGGCCGGCGCCGTGTCCCAGAACTCATCCCTCTTACTGCGGAGCTGGCCCTCCGTCATGGGGTAGTCACTCTTCCACTTGGGCTTGTCCTTCTTGAGGGGCTCATTGCGACCTGCAGGGAAGAATCAACAGATGTTTTTTTGTAGTATCAACCTATAGACTATGTGCCACAGTATTGTTACACAGCTTGCATTGAAACAAGTACGGTTTTAGTCACATGCCTAGGTAATATACAGTACTGTATACTGGGTTACATCCCATATAGGCTTGGGTGGTATACCATATACATTGGGTGGGAGGGGTCCTTGTGTGCACTGACGGTAATACCATATACCCCGATATGGTACAGGAACCATATGAAAATCTGCATAGTGCCCAACCCTAGTGCCGATACCCATTATAGCCTATACATTACCAGGGTTCGTTCTGAATCAAAAGTGGCTTAGGTGGTGGGCGTGGCAGGGGGCACGGCTAAATGTTCACACAGCACATCTTGGCGGCGTAGAGAAAACAATTTAATTTTTAAAGCCAATTTCTAGCAATTCCACAAATTTCCCCATGGAGCTAAGAGAAATGTCCTCAAATTCTATGTATTTTGCCATGGCTAATGCAGTGTTGTTTGCTCAAACAATCTATTCACCTGGACTGTCTAGCTTTTATTTTGGTGATTGTAACATGCTCACCACACCTCTCGCATTACTTCGCGGGAGTTCCAAATAAATTGACACATATATTGTTATTCAATAATTTCATCCAAACCGCTCACATGCGTCAACGAGCATCTGGGCACTAAAATAGAAGTTGGTTCTATTTTTGATGCTTGACGCGTTGCAAGTTCCGCCTCCCATCTCCTCATTGGTTTTTAGGAGCATATATCCATGAGGGTGATTGAAAGCTGAACTGAGATCCACACACCAGTCCAGTTTGTGGTGGCAATGCACCTTAAAAAGTTGGTTGCCAAACGCCATAAAGTCCACAGAAAAAGAAGACCGAAGGAGGAGAGATTACCAGAAACTAACAACGTTTACCTTTTTATCTGCGGATTAATTGTCAGAGTAGAGGACCTTGTGCATTTCAGGTAAAATAACAGCCCAATGTTTATATCCCAGGACAAATTAGCTACCAAGAGCAAGCTAGTTAGCTAAATTGCCATGAGTGGTTTCATGCAAATTCTGTCCGAAATTAATATAGTTGGTTCAGAGTTTGCTTTGATATTTCAACCTGCGTGTCCTGATGGCGTCTGGTGTGGCTGGACAAAATCACAATACGTGCCATGGCGCACACGCGTGCCCAGTCTAATCAGCATGTTAATTCTCAAATATTAGAATAAAAATATGTAGAAAAGATCTATATTATGTGTTTTAGTCATTTAAGTTGATGTCATGGCAACGTTAGCTAGCTAAACTCATGCGCAGAAACACGCCATCAGGTCTAACGGTACAGGCCGTCAAATCAGAGGCAATCCTTTGATATAAAGTTGTTTTTGACCAAAACAACGTGCCAGTTTGTCACTTTCACAAGGCCGGAGTAATAACATGTTCGACTACTTAAGACATTGGCTCAAATCCAGGTTGTGCCTTTAGTAAGAATATCACTTCTCTCTGACTTCTCAAACCCCAAACCCAGGCCTGGTCTGGTCTGCTTGGTATGTTTTGCAAGAGTTCCCGGAAGTCTGGCGATGTTGCCCCTCTGAGTTTACAATCTCTGTGGTTAAGTTGCACATTATTGTTTTCAACATGTGTGAGTTTAGCTAGCTAACGTTGCCATGACATCGCCTACAAGTGTGAGCTGGGATTTCTATTGGAGAAGCAGTTTTTGCCCAAATGTATTGTGTAACCAGATTTTTCTGCCATTGAAAGCATGTAAATTCAACAACAAAATTTGGGGTGGCAAAAACGTTCAGTGTAAACTTAAAATGACTCTCTCCTTCACTGTAGCCAACGTGAGTAAAACATTTAAACGTGTTAACCCTCGCAAGGCTGCAGGCCCAGACGGCATCCCCGGCCAAGTCCTCAGAGCATGCGCAGACCAGCTGGCTGGTGTGTTTACAGACATATTCAATCAATCCTAAACCCAGTCTGCTGTCCCCACATGCTTCAAGAGGGCCACCATTGTTCCTGTTCCCAAAAAAGCTAAGGTAACTGAGCTAAATGACTACTGCCCTGTAGCACTCACTTCTGTCATCATGAAGTGCTTTGAGAGACTAGTCAAGGACCATATCACCTCCACACTACCTGACACCCTAGACCCACTCCAATTTGCTTACCGCTCCAATAGGTCCACAGACAACGCAATCGCCATTACACTGCACACTGCCCTAACCCATCTGGACAAGAGGAATACCTATGTAAGAATGCTGTTCATTGACTACAGCTCAGCATTTAACACCATAGTACCCTCCAAACTCGCCATTAACCTCGAGACCATGGGTCTCGACTCCGCCCTGTGCAACTGGATCCTGGACTTCCTGACGGGCCACCCCCAGGTGGTGAGGGTAGGTAACAACATCTCCAGCCCGCTAATCCTCAACACTGGGTCCCCACAAGGGAGCGTTCTCAGCCCTGTCCTGTACTCCCTGTTCACCCACGACTGCGTGGCCATGCACGCCTCCAACTCAATCATCAAGTTTGCAGACGACACTAGAGTGGTGGGCTTGATTACCAACAACGACGAGACGGCCTACAGGGAGGAGGTGAGGGCCCTCGGAGTGTGGTGTCAGGAAAATAACCTCACATTCAATGTCAACAAAACAACGGAGATGATTGTGGACTTCAGGAAAACAGCAGAGGGAGCAGCCCCCCTATCCACATCGATGGGACAGTAGTGAAGAAGGTGGAAAGTTAAGTTCCTTGGCATACACATCACGGACAAACTGAAAGGGTCCACCCACACAGACAGCGTGGTGAAGAACGCGCAGCAGCGCCTCTTCAACCTCAGGAGGCTGAAGAAATTCGGCTTGTCACCAAAAACACTCAAAACTTTTACAGATGCACAATCGAGAGCATCCTGTCAGGCTGTATCACCGCCTGGTACGGCAGCTGCTCCACCCATAACCATAAGGCTCTCCAGAGGGTAGTGAGGTCTGCACAACGCATCACCGGGTGCAAACTACCTGCCCTCTAGGACACCTACACCACCCGATGTCACAGGCAGGCCAAAAAGATCATCAAGGACAACAACCACCCGAGCCACTGCCTGTTCACCCCGCTATCATCCAGAAGACGAGGTCAGTACAGGTGCATCAACGCGGGGACCGAGAGACTGAAAAACAGCCTCTATCTCAAGACCATCAGACTGTTAAACAGCCATCACTAACATTGAGTGGCTGCTGCAAACATACTGACTCAACTCTAGCCACTTTTATAATGGAAAAATTGATGTAATCAAGTTCATCACTAGCCACTTTATATAATGCTTACATACATATGAGATGAGTAATGTAGGGTATCTACTGCATCTTGCCTATGCCGTTCGGGCACCACTCATTCATATATTTTTATGTACATATTCTTATTCATTCCATTACACTTGTGTGTATACGGTAGTTGTGAAATTGTTAGGTTATATTACTTGTTAGATATTACTGCGTGGCCGGAAATAGAAGCACAAGCATTTCGCTACACTCGCATTAACATCTGCTAACCATGTGTATGTGACAAATACAATTTGATTTGAACAACTCTCAAAGTTACATCCGAGGCATGTCCAAGGAATCCACGTAATAAACATGTTAACATCTAGGTATGGGGGCATGGTGTACTTTGCACATCGATGGCTATACAATCTAGCACCTGATAGGGAATGTTTGCTGCATACAGTGCACTTGGAAAGTGTTCAGACCTTCACTTTTTTCCAAAATTTGTTACGTTACAGCATTCTTCTAAAATGGATTGCTTTTCCTCATTAATCTGCACACAATACCCCTTAATGACAAAGCGAAAACAGAATTAACCTAAGCACGCGTGGCTTCGGAACAAGTCTGAATGTCCTTGAATGACCCAGCCAGAGCCCGGACTTGAACCCGATCTAACATCTGTGGAGAGATCTGAAAATAGCTGTGCAGCGACGTTCCCCATCCAACCGAACAGAGTTTAATAGGATCTGTAGAGAAGAATTGGAAAAACTACCCAAATACAGGTGTGCCCAAGCTTGTAGCGTCATACCCAATAAGACTGGAGGCTGTAATCGCTGCCAAAAGGTAAAGGGTTTGAATACTTACGTAAATGTGAAATCAGTTTTTATTTGTAGTAAAACCTGTTTTTGCTTTGTCATTATGGGGTATTGTGTGTTGTATTGGGGGCTCCCGAGTGGCACAGTGGTCTACGACACTGCTTCTCATTGCAAGAGGCGTCATTGCAGTACCTGGTTTGAATCCAGGCTGCATCACATCCGGACGTGATTGGGAGTCCCATAGGGTAGCGCACAATTGGCCCAGCGTCATCTGGGTTTAGCTGTCATAAGAATTTGTTCTAACTGATTTGCCTAGTTAAATAAAAAGGTTAAACAAAATAAAAATACCCAAAAATTTATAAATAAAAAAGGGAAAAGGGATTTAATCAATTTTAGTACAGGGCTGTAATGTAACAAAATGTGGAAAAAGTCACAGGGTCTGAATACTTTCCAAATGCATTGCATGTCTGGCCTGTCAAGTGTCGATGGTTCTGGAAGACATGAAAGGGCAAGGGGTGTCCCACATCACCTCTGCAAAGGCTGCAATCCAGGCACTTTTCACTTCCTTCAACTGTTGGCTGCAAGCACTTTCTATAACACATTTTCAAGTAGAACGGACTACACAGTAGATAGGTAAGAAGACTTCAATACCAGCAGCCATTGATTTGATAAAGCCATTCATATTTATACAAAAACCTTTTGATTTTCGATGCAAGGTGAATAATAACCTAGTAAAATAATGTTTGAGGGGGCTTAAACAATGGGGGGGGGGGCATTACCATGTGGAAAGAGAGCAAAAAATGTTGTGGTGTCAATGCCTGGTATAGCATGACATTATAATAGGATATTCAATAGCCTCGGTACAATAAGGTCATAGTACCATATTGCTAGGTGTACCAGACACATGAAAAGGCTAGAGTCCTTAAAACTGCCCTACAAAAGATACTCAGGAAGCTGATAGACATGACTTTGCTCTGGCTATGCCACAGCCTGCCGTGGCAGCGTTAGATATTCCATGAGGACTAATACACCTATAATCCATTCCTCATCAACATTATAACAAAGTCCTCCCCTCTTTGCCAGAACCAGGGCAGAAAGGTGAGCCATGAAACATCTCCTGCACATCCATCATTCCAGTGTTAAATTGCTATATTGTAATTTACTTCGCCGCCATGGCCTATTTATTGCCTTACCTCCCTTATCCTACCTCATTTGCACACACTGTATAGACTTTTTCTACAGTATGTTTGTTTTACTCCATGTGTAACTCATGTGTCACACTGCTTTGCTTTATTCTTGGCCAGGTCACAGTTGTAAATGAGAACATGTTCTCAACTAGCCTACCTGGTTAAATAAAAGGTGAAAAAAAACTGAGCGATCTAAACTCTGCACATTTGCATGCGAGAGCAAAGGAGGCATTCCGAGCATACAATGGAGTTGAATGCCTGAATATTTCCCTTTCTGTGCCATTCCCGGTCCAGATATTGTTTGGCACCCTCGGCGTTGCACCGGGTACACAAAGTATGGGAGTTGTGCATTCCTATTCCCCAAACGTCTCACTTGGCACTGATACAAGAGTTAACAAGATATTTACGGAGTGTTTGGGCCTGCCCGTCTGGAGAATCTCTCTACATTGCCCCCCCCCCCCCCAAACACACACCCACCCTATCAATGTTTATAATTAGGGCATGCAGACAGTACTGCACATGTACATCTGAAACATTAGCCGTGCTTAGCATTGGATTAGCACTGCACACCTCGCGGGGCAGCCCTGCCAGGAAAACACTTTTCAGCACCAGGCTGGCCCAGCATACAGAGATTCTAAAGTGCGTCCTGTCTCGGTCTGTAACACATAACCTAAAGGAGAGACGGCTTAATTGGACTCCGGCAGACAGCTGACAAGTGGCTCTCAGAATGGCAGAGAGAGAGGAGGGTCCCCGGTCTCCCAGGACATTGTGCCAAACTGAGCAGCTGGGTTTTAGTCGGCACCGAAGCGTGGCTTCGGCACAGACTGCCGCAGGTACTAAACAGGCCTAAGCCAGGTTAGCTTGCACCCGAGCGAGCATTTAAACAGGTTCAAAGAAAGGAGAATATGGAGCCGATGATTGTGGTCCTAAAATGACCAGCTAGAGGTCTTGCTGATCTTCATTGTCAAGTAGGCGAACTAAGGGCAGCAAGGAGGGGCAACAAAGACAGTTGCCAAGTATCTAAAAGGTTGCCTTTCCTCCAAACAAATTATTTATAGTGCAGGCAGCTTACAAGGAGTAACTAAATCGGGGGGGGGGGGGGACACACACACGCTGTAGGATTTGTAGGGCGTGTAACGTTGGGTCTTCCTACTAGCACTTAGGCAGGGTGGTGGACAAGTCTACAAGGGCTGTTGGATTAGGCAGCACACAGGACCAAGACACACAGCTGTGTGTGTGTAACACTATGATGATGTAAGGGACACGATACATGTTCAACTCAACATACAGGCTAATAAGTCTTGGAAGAAAAGACCGGAAGACTTACCAGTCATCATATACAGAGCCTTCAGATAGTATTTACACCCCTTGACTTTTTCCACAATTTGTTGCGCTACATCCTGAATTTAACATGGATCAAATTGAAGTTTTTGGTCACTGGGCTACACATGTCAAAGTAGAGTCAATAAGTATTATGGCAAGCCTAAACAAGTTCAGGACTAAAAATGTGCTTAAGCCACAAGTTGAATGGCTGTGATAGGAGGAAATGGAAGATGGCGCAACAGCATTGTAGTTACACCACAATACTAAGCTAATTGACAGAGTGAAAAGGAAGCCTGTACAGAATTTTAATAAACATTCCAAAAGATGCATCCTGTTTGCAACAAGGCACTAATGTATACTGCAAAAAAAGTGTGGCAAAGCAATTAAACTTTGTCCTGAATACAAAGTGTTATGTTTGGGGCAAATCCAATACATTACTGAGTACTACTTGCCATATTTTCAAGCATGGCGGTGGCTGCACATTGTTCTGGGCAATGTTGCTTTGAAGCTGCGTACGTGTGCTTCTCCCCTCAGACTGCCATCCAGAAGAAATATTAACCAGCGCAGAGAAGCACACGACTGAACATCTCAACTTAGAGTTTTCCCCTTTAGTTACCACCATCAACATTTCGCTCTACTGTGGGAATTGTGCTAGAGTAAATGCAATATTAGCCACTTTCAATGTAACATAGTGAAAAAACAAAAATGAACTATGCAAGAGTATGCTAAACTAACGGTGCAGACAGAGCGCATTGGATTAGGATTCTATTGCATTGACAGGCATAAATCAGGCCTGTACTCTACACAGACCGGTATGCCATAACCAATCAGAGCTGCAGTAGGCCTATATGCAAATAGCCATCGCTATATATGGATCTGTGCAATTGACTTTGAACTGGACTGTGTTTACAGCATGAGTGGTTGCGAGTTCATGCGCATGTTGAGATCAGTGACAGCCGCATGTAGCAACCTGTGCACATTTGATCATTTTCTTTGCTAGTTAGTGAGTTATTATCCCAGTTCTAGCTAATTTCTAGTTAACAATGGGGCAGTTGTTGCTTCCTACAAGAGCACAAAATGTGTGCATTTCTGGCTCTTTGAAAAGCAAGTCAGGTAAAGAGCTTTTTTTTATGTCTTAAAGAGGCAGTGTATTTTGAGACGGTCTTGAATTAGGTAAGTGGCCAATAGGCAGAGGGTAGCACAATTATTCTGATTGTCTAATAATGGGGTAAGGGAATAATGCATTTTATTTTGTAAAATGGTTTCTTGCATCAAACATTTTCAGTCACCTTGTCTGAAGGACACGTGGATACACAGGTTGTCAGGCCCTGCATGTTTTTTTCTCTTGTTTTTTCCTCTGTAGTCTCATGGAATGTAGGCCTACATTGAATACCACACATTTACTGGTACTGTTGCCTGAATGAAGCTATTTCCATGTTAAAATGTCACGGGATGCATTTTTCTCCATTGTTTTTGATGGTAAGCCACCCTGGAAGGCTAACATTATGATCAAATAGCCACAGTATCCTACTTGGCCACTGTTAAAAGTGTAACTTAGAACGGGTACAGCCTTAGCGTTCACAGTAAACACACGCCTGAAGTTGCACAGAATTCTGCACTCAGCAGACCTGAAATTTGCTCAGTGCAGAATTTTTTTCTGAGGGAACATTAGTTATGGGTATGCTTGTAATCGTTAAGGAATGGAGTTTTTCCAGGATAAAAAAAAGAGAAAGCTAAGCACATGAAAAATCCTAGAGGAAAACCGTGTTCAGTCTGCTTTCCATCACACACTGGGAGATTTCCGCAGGATAATAAACTAAAACACAAGGACAAATCTACACGAGTTGCTTACCCAGAAGACGGGGAATGTTCCTGAGTGGCCGAGTTACAGTTTGAACTTCAATCTGCTTGAAAATATATGGCAAGACTGGAAAAATGGTTGTCTAGCAATGATAAACAACCAATTTGACAGCCCTTGAAGAACTTAGAAGATATTATAAAATCCAGGTGTGCAAAGCTCTAAGACTTACCCAGAACGACGCACGGCTGTAACCGCTGCCAAAGGTGATTCTAACATGTATTGACTCCGGGGTGTGAATGAGATATTTCAATCGTGTTTTCACTTTGTCATTATGGGGTATTGTGTGTAGATGGGCGAGGTAAAAAAAAACACATTTAATCCATTCTGAATTCAGGCTGTAACAACAACATGTGGAACAAGTTAAGAGGTATGAATACTTTCTGAAGGCACTGTAGCCTAGACTAGGCCTTTGGAAAAAGTCTATAGACTAGGCTAATGTGTAGTCCTGATTACCAGTTAACTGATTTGGCAACACAATCCAGCAAATAGTTCAGAAATGTTTACGGGCCATTTGCAGGTGTGCGGATGAGAGCATCTCCTCTGGCCACCCATCGTGAATCAGTGTTGCCAAAGCATTGGAGACACATTGTAGCCACATGACGCAATAAGCAGGGTGTGCTCCTCATGTGGGGCTTGTAAAAGTTGTTCAATGGGTTGAGGTTATGATGGGGCAGATAACGCCACACTTGGGTGTTGGTGAAATGCATTTTACAGACATGGTTGCATTTACAGAACATAACTTTTCAGAACATGAAGAAATAGCCCACCGCTACAGGCTGTTAAAAAGCATGATCTTGGGTGCAAATTAATAAGTTACAATCATAGCTCCCCCCCTCCCCGGATGCTACTAAATACAGGGTGGATTTCTGTGCCTGGAGACCTACAGCCTGCTTTCACCTCTGCAATGTCAACATTGAAGTAGGTCAATTTCAGCCCTGAACCAACAGAGCTGAAAAGCATATCCGCAAGACTAGGAAGTATCCCTTTCACATACAGTACTGCCATATAGGAATAAATTATATGAAAGTCAAAACCGTTTCAAGTAGAAACACAGCCCCAGTGACATACTGGATAATCTTCGCCACCCGATGAAGGGCCTTGCAGTCGTGGACAGCACTTTCCCATACCAGGCTGTGATGCAACCCATCGGGATTCTCTCGATGGTGCAGCGGTAGTATATGGAGAGGACCCGGGGTGGCATGCCAGATTTCTTCAGCCGCCTTAGGAAGTAGAGGCGCTGTTACACCCTCTTGACAAGAGTGGTGGCGTTGGCCCATGGTCTGTGACGTAGATGCAGAGAAACTTAATCTACTGCAGTCCCGTTGATGTGGACCGAGGCGAGTTCCCTCCTCTGCTTCCTGAAGTTAACAATCAAGTCTTTTGTTCTGCTGACATTGGAGGAAGAGGTTTCTGTCCCACAATGCCAGTTCTCTTACCTCCTCCCTATAGACTGACTCGTTGTTGGTTATCAGGCCGACAATCTTGGTTTCTTCAGCAAACTTGTGAGTTAGTGTCGTGCAAAGCCACACAGTCATGGGTGAATGGGAGAGGGCAGAGGACACCCCCCTGGGGGGCCCATGTGTTAAGAGTCAGTGTGAAGGAAGTGTTGTTGCCAATCCTCACAGCCTGTGGTCTGCCTTTCAGGAAGTCCTTGGAGGGAACAATAGTGTTGAATGCTGAACTGTAGTCAATGAACAGCATTCTCACATAGGTGTTCATCTTGTCCAGACGTGTTTGGGCCGTGTGAACAGCGATGGAAATGGCATCTTCCGTGGATCTGTTGAAGCAGTAGGCAAATTGGGGTGGATCCAGTGTGCCTGGCATGCTGACCATGACCATCCCTGTTATTATCTATGCAGAGTCATTTTAATAACTCTACCTACATGTACATATTACCTCAATTACCTCGACTAACAGGTACCCACTGTATATAGCCTCGCTCTTTAGGTATTTTCTTAAAACTGCATTGTCTGTAAACACTTCACTGTAAGGTCAACACCCGTTGTATTCGGCGCATGTGACAAACAACATGTTATTTGATTTGACCAGCCTCCCGAAGCACTTCATGACGACAAGGGTGCATGCGCGGGCGATAGTAATTTGCCCATGTCACCTCTGTTTTCTTGGGAAAAGGGATGATTGTGGTCTCCTTGAAGAGAGTGGGGACTACAACCTGGTACAGGTTGAAGATGTCTGAGAAGATGCCCGCCTGTCAGCACACACGCTGGGGACGCAGCAAGGGATGCCATCTGAGCCAGTGGCTTTGTGAGAAATTCTGTGAATACTCACATCAGCCTCGAAGAGCGAAAGCGCCTGGTCACCCGGAACAGCGAGAGCCTTTCTGGATGGCTCAGTATCGTATGCCTTAAAGTGAGCATAGAATGTGTTAAGCTGGTCTGGGAGGGAGGCGTCAGTGGGCATCACACAGCTGGATTTGCCTTTGTAGCCTGTGATAGCCTGTTGTCCTTGCCACATGCATCGCAAGTCAGTTGTTGAACATCGATTCAAGTTTGAGTTTGTATTGTCTTTTTGCGTCCTTAAAGGATTTCCAGAGCTCGTACCTGCTTGCCTTGTACGGGTCGCACACCACCGAGCCAAAGTTCTTTCTGCTGACATTGAATACTGCAGTACGGGCTCTCATCGTGCTACGGATTGGTCTGTTGATCCAGGGTATGTCTGGATTGTTATTTTGGTTACATCAACACATTTCCTAATGAAGCCTGTGACTGACGATGCACATTGAATGTACAAAATACTTGGAACACCTACTCCTTCCATGACAGACTGACCAGGTGAATCCAGGTGAACGCTATGATCCTTTATTGATGTCACTCGTTAAATCCACTTCAAAAATCTGTGTAGATGAAGGGGAGGAGACCGGTTTAAGATACATTTTTAAGCCTTGAGACATGGATTGTGCCTTTGAACGGGGTATGGTAGATGCCAGACGCACCAGTTTGAGTGTGTCAATAACTGCAACGCTGCTGGGTTTTTCAAGCTCAACAGTTTCCTGTGTGTATCAAGAATGGTCTACCACCCAGAGGACATCCAGCCAACTTGACACAACTGTGGGAAGCATTGGAGTCAACATGGGCCAGCATCCCTTTGGAACATTTGACACCTTGCAGTCCATGCAGAACAAACTGAGGATGTTGAGGGCAAAGGTGGTGCAATGCTATTTATTTATTGAACCTTTATTTAACTAGGCAAGTCAGTTAAGAACAAATTCTTATTTACAATGATGGCCTGCCAAAAGGCAAAAGACATCCTACGGGGATGTGGGCTGAGATTAAAAAATAAAAAATATAGGACAAAACACACATCCCGACAAGAGAGACAACACTACATAAAGAGACACCTAAGACAACAACATAGCAAGGCAGCAACACATGACGACACAGCATGGTAGCAGCACAAAACATGGTGCAAACATTATTGCGCAGTCAACAGCACGAAGGTCAAGAAGATAGAGACAACAATACATCACACAAAGCAGCCACAACTGTCAGTAAGAGTGTCCATGATTGAGTCATTGAATGAAGAGATACAACTGTCTAGTTTGAGTGTTTGTTGCTGCCCGTTCCAGTCGCTAGCTGCAGCGAACTGAAAAGAGGAGCGAACCAGGGATCTGTTAACTTTGGGGATCTTTAACAGAATGTGACTGGCAGAACGGGTGTTGTATGTGGAGGATGAGGGCTGCAGTAGATATCTCAGGGGGAGTGAGGCCTAAGAGGGTTTTATAAATAAGCATTAACCAGTGGGTCTTGCGACGTGTATACAGAGATGACCAGTTTACAGAGGAGTAGAGTGCAGTGATGATTCCTATAAGGAGCATTGGTGGCAATTCTGATGGCCGAATGGTAAAGAACATCTAGCCACTCGAGAGCACCCTTACCTGCCAATCTATAAATTATGTCTCCATAATCTAGCATGGGTAGGATGGTTATCTGAATCAGGGTTAGTTTGGCAGCTGGGGTGAAAAAGGAGCGATTACGATAGAGGAAACCAAGTCTAGATTTAACTTTAGCCTGCAGCTTTGATATGTGCTGAGAGAAGGACAGTGTACCGTCAAGCCATACTCCCAAGTACTTGTATGAGGTGACTACCTCTAGCTCTAAAGTAGTAATCACACCTGTGGGGAGAGGGGAACAGAGAAATGGTTCCCTGGCGTTTTGATGACCATGTAACTCTTTCGGACAAGGTGACTTATCAATATATTCGGCTATATTTACTCTTAGATTCAAAAATGCAAATTAGCATCAAAGTAGACATCATGCAATACTACAAATGCCTGCAAGCTCCTGCACGTCATCTCTAGCTAAACACCTTTGCTAACAGGCATTGTGTCGATTGTAAAACTTGCACAAGACAGCTTGCAGAATTGTAAATTTAAAGAAATGTTGCCAATTTAATAATTACTAAATGTAGCTAACATTAGATAGTTAATCCCAGCCTCAATTTGGCAGTGTCGTTCAGATCATCATAGCATTTGTAGTTCTTTATGATAACAGTTGCAAATATGGCTGTCTTTCTTGGGGGGGTAAATACAGTTGAATATATTAACAAGTCACCTTATCCTAGAGAGATTTACAAGGTTAGCAAAACGTCACGCCAGGGTAGGCCTACAAGAAGCACAGTCCTTATTTTAGCTATGCGTTTCTAAAATCCACTATGGGAAAAATATATGGTGGAAAAACGATTGGAACCATTTCATTGTTTGACCGCTAGGTTTTATGGGTTTTAAGACTCATGTGGTAGGTACTATTGGGTATGCACTACACTTGAGAACCTAAGGAGAAACTCCTATTGACCAGTATTATTGCACTGGACCGGGGAATTAGTAATTACATGGGTATGGCACTACAATGCACGATCTGGTAAACACTTACCATGCAATGTAATGAACTTGGTTTGTATTCGATGCACTCGAGATAACAAAACGAATACTCGTTAACTTACCTCCACGTTTTCGGTGTGTCCTTCCACCGCTCCTGGATGAACCGTGGCCCTGTGTGTCCTCGCGTTCTCTCCCAACACATCCTCCCATGATTTGTATCAGATGGCTAACTATGTCGGGGCCCCATCATTAACCAACCGCAAGCTGGTTCCAAAACAAATATATACAGATCCACTGTACAAAATTAACGAGGTCAAGTTAATTATCTTGATAGATGAATCCACAGAGTAACGGAGGTAATGTGCACGCTGGTCGAACAACTAGCTAACAAGCACGGAAGCTAGCTAGCTAACAAGCTCAATAGTACGCTAGCTATCTCCGTTTTATTATTGTTTGATGTGATCCAACGTTTCAAAAGCAGTAGTCACGTGCAGAATGTCTAGCCAGCTAAATTGGATAAAAATGTCAACAATCATTGATTGCGTTATAGTTCAACGCTAGACATTCCTCTATAAATACAAATTTAGACAGGTTCGCTTTCTTTGTAGCCAACAGTTAAGCAACTTTCTTGCTAGCTAAAAAATTTGTAAGCAGAATTTTATGCACTAGCGACCGGGTAAATATTGTAAACATATAGCTAACTAACTTAGATAAAACAATTGATTGTGTATATGGAGAATTTCCAACCCTTCTCATTTTTGTCAGCCTGGTTTTAAATCCCCCTTCCCTTTCTGGTGCAGATAGACACACTAACTTTTTACGCCTGCGCGTTCTCGGGGGGAAGGGGGTCAAACGATTGAGAGTTTGTTTTTAAATGTTATTTTATATTTCTTCAGAGAAAATATAATTGTAATGATGCTCTATGTTTTTTGTTTTGTTATTGTATTGTAATTCGAAATTGTATTTAAAAATAATAATAATAATATTGAAAGTCCACAACCTTGCTAAAAATGTACTTGCTACATTTAGCAGATGCATGGGCCAAGTAATTAAATACAATATAATATTTACAACATACAAAGTTGTCTTTGGAATATGCACTTGGCCACTTCCACAACAAACAAATGGTGTATTATTTGGTTAGTAAAATATCTAGCTACTGCTGTATTACCCTGCAAAAAAAAAATAGAATTGCACCTTTATGCATGTCGTTAAAAATCATACGACTTTATAACGTTTTTTTGTGACCCTGATCTCAGGGTAACCGCAACGCATGCGCACTTCAGTTTGAACCAAGGCTGTTCATGATGGCTGCGGATAGTGCCTTGCTATTGGGCTTGGTAGAAGAATTCGTTTTGGGACAACAGGACCGCAAGGCGGTAGACACCGCAACAGGTAGCTGCCAAAAATATTCAAGTCACCTTTCTCTCTGATACGGCTTTTGAGATAAAAATCAATGAATGACACATAAATCGCGTGTGACTGATGTCTGGCAAAGATGCTAGCTAGCAGCAGGCTATCACAAGTCTAAGCTACATCCTGTGTTCAACCGCACGCTATAGAAATAACCGACAAAAAAGTTGGCCTGTTCAGTTTTTTTTTGCACGTATACAACCTGGCGATCAATGTCTCTTAATTCAAAGGAATGTATTAACCGCTGTTCTTGGCCATAACCTGAATGGTTTTTAGCTAGCCAGCAGATCTGACCTGTTTGCTACAGCTGCACTAGGGTTGAACAGCATTTATGTGAATATTAAGACAGCTGAGTCAGCGCAATATTGCTCTGAAAATGTACGGTAATCCAGTAATGAGAAGTGCGTTGTACTCCGAATTGTCCCCTCTTTTACACCAAGCAGATTGTAGGACTGTTCAAAAAAACAGTAGTTACAGCTTCTCTGTGTACCTTTTGTGATAATGGGACAATTCGGTGTAAGATGCATTTGTAATCCCTGGATTGAGGTACATTTTCCGAGAAAAACTCACACAGGCTCCGTGGTATCTTAATTTACACAGGAGGAATTCTGTCCGACCCAAGTCCCGCTGTAAAACAAGCCGGTCGGGTTTGCTGGCAAGCTAGGTAGCTAGCTAGCTCGATCTGAAAAGGGTATTTCACAACGCATTAGACTCTGGAACTACTTTCCTGTCCCCTAAAGTGGCTGCATGATGTATCCTACTGACCACTTGTCTTTTCCACTTGTTAAATAAATGCATGTTTCAAGTTTTAATGTCACATGCACAAGTACAGTGAAATGCCCTTCATTTTCTTTGCATTAGAACTCAAGGCTGGACAGTTTACTATACTGCAGTTGGTTGAAGCCTTGGGGTAATGTATACACAATCATCATTATTGTCCCAGTTACTAACAATGTCATTAACTTCAATGTCATGCAGTTCTAGCCTCCACTAACAAGTTGACCATCCTGTCTCTGTGAAGTTTGCATCTGACCAGCTCCCAACCCCAGACCCGAGGCCGTGGTGTCCAGCTCCTCTCCAATGTCCTACAGGAGTGTTATGGAGACCTTACAGAGAGAGAAGGTAGTCAACACTATAGCACCTCTTTGGCATCATAACCCATCTTTGCCATTTGCTTAGTGTGTGCAATATGTCCTGTCAATTTTACTATCTTCTCCTTTTTGTTTTGTCCTAAGTGGAAGTCCTTATAGTGTTTTATGAGAACAGATTGAAGGACCACTATGTCATCACACCACATGTCATACAGGGGCTGAAAGCGCTGGTAAGTCTCAAGCTGAGTAACCTCTGTCATGTTAAATTTCACAAGGATATTAGAGAAATGTCAATATTGTCCCGTCAAAAGTGAACTGAGCGGGAGAGGTGTTATCTTGCCTATCCCTGACGGACATCTTGAAATATCCTCTCAGACCAAATGCTCAGTGTTGCCGCCTGGGTCTGCAGTGTCCATTCTGAAATCACTATTCCAGGACATCCATGTGCAGGTAAATACACCCAACCTGCCCCGTCAAGTGTACATTCTCCTAAGTAATGAGCATACAGTAGTTATTAAAGGGTTAATAAGCCCATGTTTTTCTTATACTGCAACACCCTGACTCTGTTTATCTGGTTTCTTTGTCTGTGTCACTACAGTCTCTGATGCTGGCGGAGCGGTCATGTGTTTACAACATCCTCATCCAGCTTATGGAATCCAGAGAGTCAGGTAAGAGCCCAGGTAGTGTGGTAGCTATAATGGAGAAATCCGCAGGGTCACGGAGATCCTTGTCGAGAGTCCTACAGCCTTGAAATAATTTGCGTGATCTATTCTGCATGCTACGTATTGGAAGGTTGTTACATTGATTGACTACTTTTCCCATCCCACAGAGCTGAAGGGCCTGGGTGCAGACTTTGTCTTTGGGTTTGTCCAGTCAGTGGATGGGGAGAGAGACCCACGCAACCTTCTGCTGGCCTTCCATATCGCTAGGAAGATTGTCCATGAAGGCTATGATCTTGGTGAGAACAGTCACGCGCGCTCTCACGTTGTTGTGCAGCTGTTGTTGTTCCAACATTTTTTTTTTTTAGTTGTACATGTTGTCGTCTTGTTCTTCGTTGTCGCTGAGGTTTACCGGGCTTTGAGTGAACTCGTAACACGCCCAACCGGAGGCGTACCATCTCGGCAGCGCTGCGAATGACTTCATAAGATGATTGCACATTTGTTTCTATTGCGTGACAACATATTTTGGTGCGACCAAATCACGGGCTGGTCCCACCAACTGAAAATGTTAGTGGCGCCAGTGCCACCAGGAGGGAAAGTTAGTCTGTAGCCCTACACACACACACACACACACACACACACACACACACACACACACACTTCTAGTCTAGAAGAGAGGTTTAAGCACCCTTTTATGTAGACCAGTATTTGGGTTGAGATTTAATACATGTGTTATTATCATTTGCTTTTCCTTTTTATTTAACTTTTATCATGACTTTTTAAGTATATTTTATCTTAACAAGTATTATTCAATGATTCCTCAATTCTGAGAGTATGATCCAGTCTGTGTTTTATTTCAGGTAAATTCACAGAGGAGCTGTTTGAAGTGACATCCTGCTATTTCCCTATAGACTTCAGCCCTGTAAGTGTTAGTTTCCCTATAGACTTCAGCCCTGTAAGTGTTAGTTTCCCTATAGACTTCAGCCCTGTAAGTGTTAGTTTACCCATAGACTTCAGCCCTTGTAAGCGTTTGTTTGCGAAGCTGCTGTGGACTTACACCAGTCAGGAGACAACACTGATGTGAGACTCTGACCTGTGTGCTTTGATATCTGAGCCATGTGTCACTGACTAGCATCTGGCAGAAGATTGTAAGAAATGGTTAACCCCCGGAGTTAAAATACTGACAGACAGCTCGTGTACCGTTTTATGTGATTCACGTTGATGGACAATTGAGACCATTTAGAATTTACTAGAACCGCTTTCGATGAACGTTCATTTGATGAGCATTTACAGCTGTAGGGAGGGCCGTTTGATGAGCTGGACGTTTGTTCATGGAATGAAAACAGTTTTAATTGTTCTCTGTTTAGAAATGGTTGACCCATAGAATGAGAATCATTCCATTTCAATGGGTTGACCGCCATCTAACTCCGTGTGTGTGTGTGTGTGACCCCACCTAGCCCGCGAACGACCCCCATGGCATTACCCAGGAGGAGCTGGTCCTGGCCCTGAGGGTCGTGCTCACCGGAACACCACGCTTTGCAGAGGTGGGGGGTGGACATACTGTACTGCACACTACACATACAGTAGGGGGTAAACGAGAACAATACACAATGCGTCGTCTCCTCCCACATCCACCATGTCTGGCAAACGAGACGACACAATGCATAGCCTTTTAGGGCGTCAGAGGTGGTCTTTGTGTGTGGTTGCATGTTTGTGAGCGGCAACGAGGACACGGGAAATGGTTAGGGTCTGTGGGTGCGCCTGTAATCACATTCTCTTGTTCGCCTGCACAGTTTACAGCAGGTATAGAAGGTGTAGCTCCCTCAATCAATACAGTACATTAATCAATAATAGCAGTAAAAGGTTCAGGTAAATAAAAACGACAAGTAATA
Source organism: Oncorhynchus clarkii lewisi (assembly GCF_045791955.1). Classification (NCBI taxonomy): domain Eukaryota; kingdom Metazoa; phylum Chordata; class Actinopteri; order Salmoniformes; family Salmonidae; genus Oncorhynchus; species Oncorhynchus clarkii. The sequence continues at coordinate 55,380,323 of NC_092166.1, forward strand.
GAAGAGCTAGTATTTTACACCATTTATGATGAGTAGTGACTTGGCCATGCAGTAGAATAAGCTATATAAAATAACAGCAATGTTCACTGTGTGTGTGTGTGTGTGTTTATGGTTGTTTGCGAGTGTGTTTGTGTATACGTTTGTGTATGAGGGTTGGATGGGTGTGTAATCAGAGCAAATGGAAACTATTTGCACCTTAGAGAGTAAGGTTCAGGTCTGCTCAGGGAGACAGCTAGGGTTAGCTGTTCAGCAGTCTGATGGCCTGGCGGTAGAAGCTGTCTTTGAGCCTGTTGGTCCGAGACCCGATGCTCCGATACCACATGCCAAATGGTAACGGAGTGAACAGTCCGTGGCTCGGGTGACTGGAGTACTTGACGACCTTTCGTCACCTTCCTCAGACACGTCCTGACCGGTGATGCAGCCGGGTTAAGATGCTCTCCATTGTGCAGCTGTAGAACTTGGAAGAGGCACTGTGATTGGACCGTGTCAGGTCCTCTGTGATGTGCACGCCAGAGGAACTTGAAGCTTTTGCTCCTCCGCTGCATCCCCGTCGATGACAATAGGGGTCGTGCCCCCCCCCCCCCCGTTTCCTGTAGTCCACGATCAGCTTCTTGGTTTTACTGACGTTGAGGGAGACATTATTTTCCCGGCACCACTCTGCCAGGGCTCTAACTTCCTCCCTGGAAGCTGTCTCATCGCCGATCCGGCCCACCGCCGTTGTGTCGTCGGGAAAACTTAATGATTGTGTTGGTGTCGTTTGTGGCCACTCAGTCGTGGGTGTACAGGAAGGAGCTGAGCACGCACTCCTGGGGGGAACCGTCGTGTTGTGGGTCAGCGTGGCAGAGGTGTTGTTGCCTGATTGGCAGAACCACCAAGGTTCTGCCAATCAGGAAGTCCAGGATCCAGTTGCAGAGGGAGGTGTTCAATCAAATCACATGTATTTATGAAGCCTTTTTACATCAGCAGATGTCACAAAGCGCTTGTAGAGAAACCCCTACCTAGGGACCTTGAGCTGAGTGTCAATGCAGGTTCTGATTTGTGGATTGTCTCGCTTCAACAGTTCCTGCTGCCACTGATCATTGAGAAGCTGGACTCCGATGTTCAGAGTGCCAAGCTGGACTCCCTGCAGACCCTGGTAAGACCTCGTCGGTTACCTCACCTCAGATCATCTTCACGTTTTACTTGTGCGGCAAACGGCATTCATGTCTTAATGGCCCGCATTTTCTCCCCATGTTGCAGACTGCCTGTGCTTCTGTGTATGAACATAAAGACTTAGCCCAATTCCTACCAGGCCTTTGGGCCTCGCTGCGCAGAGAGGTACGTTTCAACGCAGCTTGGGGGCCAGCGACATATCAGTACGGTTTGTAAAAGAGTCCTATACGGTGAGCTGTGGTAAGGCTACGTGAGGAATCTTTGACAGCAGATCATCTGAATGGAGAGTTTTGTTGACCTCCCTGTGCAGGTGTTTCAGACAGCTAGTGAGCGGGTGGAGTCCGCTGGCCTAGCCGCCGTCGGTACCCTGACAGCCTGTCTCTCCCGCTCCGTCCTCAACTCGGACTCTGAAGACTCCCTCAATGTCTTCCTGGAGCTGGTCCTCAAAGGTACCACCTCAAACTTTGTGGTTCTGGGCACAAGCGGTGTTTGTTTATTGTCGTTGTGTCGCGGTGTGTGGGGACAGTCTATTCAGGAAATGTGTGAGAAGAGTCTGACTTGGCAATCACATTCTCCTCAGGGCTTACCACAGTAGTAGAAGCGTTAAATCGGAGAGTGAGAGACTGCGTGGGGGGGAGGTGTATATACACTTTACATAATAAGGTACACAGCGTCCTGATATAAACTCAGCAAAAAAAGAAACATCCCTTTTTCAGGACCCTATCTTTCAAAGATAATTTGTAATACAAAATTCAAAAGGCACTCACACATCTGAGCAATCTTTTTGCAGGTGCAAAGATAATTTGTTAAAATCCAAAACTTCACAGATCTTCATTGTAAAGGGTTTAAACACTGTTTCCCATGCTCGTTCAATGAACCATAAACAATTAATGAACATGCACCTGTGGAACGGTCGTTAAGACACTAACAGCTTACAGGCAATTAAGGTCACAGTTATCAAAACTTAGGACACTAAAGAGGCCTTTCTACTGACTCTGAACTCTGACTCACAATTCCTCCATCAGTGCTCAGACTGTCCGCAATAGGCTGAGAGAGACAGGACTGAGGGCTTGTAGGCAGGTCCTCACCAGACATCACCGGCAACAACGTCGCCTATGGGCACAAACCCACCGTTGCTGGACCAGACAGGACTTGCAAAAAGTGCTCTTCACTGACGAATTGCAGTTTTGTCTCAGCAGGGGTGATGGTCGGATTTGCATTTATCGTCGAAGGAATGAGCATTACACTGATGCCTGTACTCTGGAGCGGGATCGATTTGGAGGTAGAGGGTCTGGGGCGGTGTGTCACAGCATCATCGGACTGCCTGCAATGACGACAAGCTCAATCTCAACGCTGTGAGTTACAGGGAAGACATCCTCCTCCCTCATGTGGTACCCTTCCTGCAGGCTCATCCTGACATGACCCCCCAGCATGACAATGCCACCAGCCATACTGCTCGTTCTGTGCGTGATTTCCTGCAAGACAGGAATGTCAGTGTTCTGCCATGGCCAGTGAAGAGCCCGGATCTCAATCTCATTGAGCATGTCTGGGACCTGTTGGATCGGAGGGTGAGGGCTAGGGCCATTCCCCCCAGAAATGTCTGGGAACTTGCAGGTGCCTTGGTGGAAGAGTGGGGTAATGGTGCAATCCATGAGGAGGAGATGCACTGCAGTACTTAATTCAGCTGGTGGCCACATCACTTTTGATTTTGACCCCTCCCCCCTTTTGTTCAGGGACACATCATTCAATTTCTGTAAATCACATGTCTGTGGAACTTGTTCAGTTTATGTCTCAGTTGCTGAATCTTATGTACATACAAATATTTTCACATGTTAAGTTTTCTGAAAATAAACGCAGTTGACAGTGAGAGGACGTTTCTTTTTTGTTGAGTTTATATAGATCTCTCACACACACACACACACACACACACACACACACCATCGCCAATGTGCCAACCAGACCCAATGTTTTTCTAGACTGTCAGCACCACCTGTGTGAGCCGGACCTGAAGCTGGTGTGGCCCAGTGCGAAGCTGCTGCAGGCCACCTCTACCGCCTCCTACAGGGCGAGCCACAGAGTTGCCGCCGCCGTCCTGCCGTCCCTCATAGAGCAATACAACAGCCGCACACAGGTGAGTCACACCATCCAGCTAGGACGTTCCATTATCGTCAATGTTGGTGTTCGTCTCACATTCTTGACTGTTGGTCACGATTTGATTAGTTTGCCCATGGCAGCTTCATTACTGTATGAATTGGTGGCTTCCTGCAGTCACAAACACATTGTTATTGCGTTGTACGTTATGGTCTTTTGTTTACCCGATATTGCCACCTGACATGTAGACGCCCTGTTATAAGTATCTTGGTTCTATCTTGCTTCCTATAGGTGCATGATGTTATCAGTGAGATCTTTCATATCTGTCTGTCTGTCTGCCCCCTGTGTAGTGTGCTCAGCGGCGCACCCTACTGGAGGTGTTACAGGGCTTTGTCCACCCGGTGACGTCCTCAGAAGAGGGTAAGTGTAACCTCCTTTACTGTCCCTGTCTCTTTGTGCCACGTCTCGTTCCTCCTGTCCTCTGCCATTGTATGCCTCGGCTGCTGAACGTGTGAATTTACAGTGCTGCATTTCAGGGCCCCATTTGAAAGAGTATTTGAAGCCGGAACGCCGTTCGAGTTTGCCCATGCGTTATGACACTTTTAATGACAAATCGAGCTTTAGGAATGATGGTCATGTCCAGCCTTTTGTACTGTGCAATAACTCCCAGTCCCTCCTGAAATAGTTAATCTCTCCTCTTTCCTTCCTGCTTTGTGTGGCACTGTGAATTTTTCCATGAACCTTTTCTCAAATTTGTCACACTTGCACTCTCACAACACCGACCTCTTTCTTCCCCCCTAGATGAGAGTGTGCTGTTGGACTTCAGGCAGTCTCTGTGCAGTATAGTGTTCTCTGCTCTGTCTGAGAGCAATGCTGACCTCCAGATCACATCTATGCGTGTGCTCACTGCTCTGGGCCAACAGACAGGTGACTCTCCTAACCTTTCAACCCCTCGTCCAATGAACGTGGACCTGAACCCGCTCCCAACACATTCGAGACCTTTTGAGCTCACCCCGCTGCTACACCGGTCGAAATGTTATTTTTGTCCACATGCCGTTCAGCTTGTGCCTGTTACTGTGGGATAGAGAATACATTTGATTGGCCTTTTCGCTTCGTGCTACAGCTCCTTTTACTAGGCTGAGACGTATAGGTTGACATCTTCCACCTCTCTCCTAGGCCTGCTGTTAGAGTCAGATGTGGAGCTTGCCGTTGACCACCTCACCAGGCTCATCCTGGAGGAGGGAGATCCTAAAGTCAGGTTAGTTCCTGGTTTCAGTTGCTGCGGGAGGGCAATCCGAAGTCTATGATACCTAATCAATCAAATAACACAATAGCTTGGTCCTCCTCCTCTCTCGTCTCTCCCCGTCTGTCCAGCCTGGCTGTGGTTGAGTGTGCAGGGGCTCTGGCTCGCCTGCACCCTGCAGCCTTCATCTCTAAGATGGTTCCACGGCTGAAGGAGGAGATCTTCTCAGGTGGGTTAAGGTCAAAGGTTCGAAATGCCAACGAAGGTCTTCCCCGTCATTACCGTGCCTTCAGTTGCATCGTTCTAACCAGAGGACGTTTACCCTACTGAGCCCTTCCCTCTCCTGTTCCCAGAGCCCATGGCACAAGGTGACAACGCCACGCCGTCCCAGGAACATTCCCAGCAGGCAGTGCGTCAGCGCTGTGTGGCGGCGCTGGCTGCGGTGTCGTCCCGGCCCAGTTTGGTTCAGGAGAGCACACCTGTCCTGCTACAGGTCCTCACCTCTGCACACACTGGTATGTGTCACCGCCACAGGCTCTTCTGTCATTGTTTAGGTAGACCCTTCTAAATATCTATGTTCTAAACTAATATCTAGATTCTGATAACGATCTAATCTCCCTCCCAACAGGCACTGGCGCGTTCTCATTGGAAGAGGTGATCTGTGTCTGCCACAGTCTGCAGAAGATAGCAGAGCAGGCCCAGGACACTGAAGAGACCGGTGGCGTCTTCCATGACGTCATTCCTCGCCTGCTCGGGCTGGCATTGCAGGCAGCTTTGCAGGGTGAGAATATCCCGACCAACAGCCTGTGCACCACATTGTAATGTGAACCAGGAGGTACAACCTTTTTTATTGAACCAGGAAGTCCATTGAGATAAGGGTTGTACTGAGAATGTGTTGGTTGTTTTTAGCGAATATATGAATGCAAACCTATGCAAGCGAAATGCAAATGACAAATGGCCTCCACGTCATGGTGTTGGACAGATACAGGATTTGTTTGTTTTTTTGACTGACCTGGTGTTTCTGTTTCTGATCTGTGTGTATGTTAAGGTTCCTCAGGCCATTGTAGCCCGATACTCGAGGAGACTGTCCTATCAGCCATGGTACCCATCATCAGCACCACCTGTGCCCGACTACAGTCCCGGTGAGTTGACATCACTGAGACAGCCAGCCACCCAGAAAAGACACACACACACATCATTGATAATGGCACATTTGATGTTATATGTAAATATTTTGGCTTGGCGCTAACCACTGCTCCGTCACCAGACTGGCTGGCCAAACAGCCTCGCTGGCCGTGTCCCTCTTCCTCGACGGTGATGTTTCCTTCCTGCCAGAGAACGCCTTCCCCGCCCAGATCCAGCTCCTCAAGGTCAGGTTTCAATGCTAAAGACAACCAGCCATCTCCTATTGAAAATGTTTTCTTCACTGTTATACCTACAGAGGACACCCCAGGGACAGGATGCATCCTGGGAATGAATAAAGCATTGTATCGCCGAGTGGTATGCGTTTGAGTGACATTGGCCTTTGACTTTGTCCTCCGGACACAGGCAGGTGACTCCCGGAGCCAGTCCCAGATGGTGTGCCTGCTCATGGGTTGTGTGTGCTGGCTGCCACGGACCGTAAGACCCCCACCCCCCCCATATGCCTCTGCACCTCATGACAAGCCTTCAAAATGTCATCTTTTTAACATTGTACTGTTAAACGTTCATACTAAGGATACCTGTTTTGTTGTGTGACACTGGATGACTTTGCGCGTTGCCTACTTGTTAAGGTCTCTCTGACCGGTCATGCACATTTTTTAAATGGCTTGATTTCGCCTGTGAGCGTAGACTGACTGACCGTGTGCCCCGGACAGGTGGAGGTGCCCCAGATGGACAGGCTACTGTTGGAGTTGGAGGAGCTGAGCTGTACCTGTGACCATCCGCTCTCCTACACGTCAGCCGCCAAGTGCTACGCTGGGCTGGTCAACAAGAGTCCCGCAGGCGAGTCATCCGGCCGTGTCCTTTGACCGAATGGGAATTGGTCAAGTGAATGTTGGTGGGATGGTATATTAATCGTGTGTGTGTGTTTCTCTACAGGTGAAGTCCTGGACTCTCTGATAGACAGGACGTTAAAGAGGATCTCCACTGAGCTGGACTCTGCGTCCTCCCCCGTCAGAACGCAGGCGTTCACTCTGCTGCTCTGGGTTAGACCCAATTTACATTACTACTAATACTGCAGCATTCTATTAAGAACACTGACGGCCTACCTTCCCCTAACCCGGGCGCCGCTGGGCCAGTTGTGCGCCGCCCTACCTTCCCCTAACCCGGGCGGCGCTGGGCCAGTTGTGCACCGCCCTACGGCAGTTTGTATCCATTACATTCCCCATTCCCCTTAGCCCATACTGAACTGTCCCCAGTACAACCCCTGCGTCTCTAGACTAGGGATCACTGATACTACTACGGCCTTCTCTCCTTCAGGGCGAATGGTGACTTGCCTGTGGGACATTGTTGTTGTTCCATCCATTCGTTCATACAGTTGTGAATGTCTTTTCTTGTCTCTAGGTGTCCAAGGCTCTCCTCCTTCGCTACCACCCTCTGTCCACAGCCCTGACCGACAAGGTAAAAGGACAGGAGTCCTCTTTGTCTTCCCACACAAACAGTCTGTTAACTGTTCTGTGTCTCGTCTCCCCCAGGGGAAAACCTAGCCTAATGTAACAATGAAATCTAGTCGTAATTGTATCAAACCATGAACAGTAGACAACGTTTTTTTTAAATTCCGTTTTGTATTGAGTTCACCTCAGTTTAGCAGTGGAGGTTAAGGGATGAGGCAAGGCTAGAGAAATGGCCCTACCTCAGTAACCTCACACACACACACACCGCAGTAATCCTGTGTGTCTGTCTAAGCTCTTCTCCCTGCTCAGTGACCCAGAGCTGGGTTGGTTAGCGGCCGATGGATTCTCTCTCCTGATGAGCGACTCGCCGGACGTCCTGAACCGCGGTAGCCACGCCGACGTGCGCATCATGTACCGCCAGCGCTTCTTCACGGAGAACTCTGCCAAACTGGTCGAGGGCTTCAACGCCGCAGTCCAAGGTACTGTGAGGAGACGTTCACGATGCACGACAGACGCAGGACGTGTTGTGATGAAAATGGTTAAGCAGTTTGAGAGTCCTGTTCATTTGACAGATTCTTCACTTCCCCTTCCTTCTCTCCCTCTGCAGAGAATAAGTCTGGCTACCTGAAGGCACTGTCTCACATAGTGAACAATCTACCCAGACAGGTCCAGCTTACTGAGCTACCAGCGGTACGTAGACAGGGACCAGTGCCAGACAGGCGAGCAAAAACAGGAACGCCTTAGAAATATGTATTTCCTCCATGAATATTGTGTTTTATGTCTTGAAATGTAAAACACATTTGAGAGTTTCATCCCATGTGAAATGTGTATTTTGTACATCTGTGAGGAGCATTTTCTCACTCTGGCACTGTTTATCTTATGGGTATCGCGTGGCGTTGTCCCCCCTTTTTCTATTCTCCTCTGTGCTTGGTCAGCTCCTGCCCCTCCTGCTGGAGGCCCTGTCGTGTCCGGACCAGGGGGTGCAGGTGTCTACTCTGTCCTGCTTACAACCGGTCCTCCTGGACCCCCCTTCAGCCCTCATCACCCAGCTGGAGGTGCTGGTGGGCCGCACTCTGGCGCTCACCACCAGCCCTACCATGGTATGTATCATGTTATAACAGCCACCACACAAGGAAGCGAAATAGCTAAGGGAGTCTAAAAATGTAAGTGTCGGACAGAGGATGTGTTCTCTCTGTGACAGAGTTTGGGCCTCTTGCCACACAGACCTCGTGTATCTTATTATTCGTAATATGCCATAGACCGATGACTCAGCTTCCGTTGATAGTAACAACGGACTCGGCGGTAGACCTCTCAGCCGTGTCCCCGCGAGCGTTCAATACATCTGTGCCTGTAAATGAAATGCTGCTCGACTACCAGCGCAGTCTTCAACTTGAAATGCAATTAATGGCATGAGCCCCAGAGTGCAACTCAGCGTTTTTGATAGCTGGACGGTTCAGTATTTTAGCTAAGTAACCTTGAGTGCCATAGTCCCCATACAGTTACAATTCATGAAGGTTATTTTTTTAAAGTCTGTGTCTGAGGTCTGCCTCACCTCGTCCTCACAGAAAGTGCGGATAGCCTCACTGCGCTGTATCCATGCCCTCTCCCGCTTTCCAGAACACGAGGTAAGACCTTTTTTAATAAGTGATCGCTATTGGCCATGTCAACTGATTCATTATGAACTCTGGCCATTAACAAACCCTTCCCCCGGCAGATCATGCCCTTCCGTGCGAGGGTGCTGCGCGCCCTGGCTGCCCCCCTGGATGACCACAAGAGGGTGGTGAGGAGCGAGGCGGCAGTGGCCCGGAATGAATGGTGAGTCAGTGAGTTCTTCTGGGGTGAGGTCTTCAAACATTCTCATAACTACAAGGGATAGGGTCAGTTGTGGCAATCTGTTGATGATTCCTGTTCATCTTCGAACAAAGGCAGAATGCCAATATGACAGGAAAGCCTAACCTAATGAGAAAATTACAATGCGTCTTTTCTCATGTGAAGGTTCCTTCTGGGGAGTCCAGGAGGCAGGTGAATTTGGCCCCCAATCCCTGACTAGGTGTGGGATGGGACGGCTTGCTCCTGAGGAAGAGGGCTTGGGGCTCTAGCGCTGCCCATGGAGTTTGGGACATCGCACCACCACCCACAGCACTTCATCTTGTACATGAGATTAAACACGGGCGGCAGGTAGCTTAGCGGTTAAGAGCGTTGGGCCGGTAACCGACAGGTCGCTGGTTCGAATCGACTAGGTGAAAATAAATCTGCCGGTGTGCCCTTGGGCAAGGCACATAACCCTAATTGCTCCTGTACGTCGTTCTGGATAAGAGCGTTTGCTAAATGACACACTTTTGTTGTTGTACTGCTTCTACCATCAAACGTGAGGAGTTAGACTGGCCACTGCATGGTGGCATGGACCTACGGGTGACAGCCTACTGCAACTTCATGGAATGACTGAGCTGCACTGAAACAAGCTTGGCACAGAGAGAAGAAAACAATTTATATTGGGGAGAGGGGTGTTAATGAATGTGTGACCGATTACCCATGTATTATTCAATGATTGATGTGGTTGGCTACACATTTCACTAGGCCAACTTTGAACCTCAAAATTATGCTGACGATGTGGACAATATTTAAAAATGTCTAACTTAAGCTGTCAATAAAACTTTTTTTGTAAATGTACGAGTGCTTTAAATCAACAGAAATATCAAAAGAAGCTTCACAGTCTCCAAAAACAATATTTTATATTAACCAATACAAGCTAATATCAAAAGCAAATGACACAGACATGCGGCGTACAATAATGGAGCACAGCTCCTATTGGTCATGTCACAGCAGTGAGGACATTTCACTATGGCAACCAGGTATCCCCTTCCTACTGTTACAGGCTGGCTATTATAGAAATATCCCCTGATCATTATACATCTAAATGATGGCCAAACAAGACCAGTTGGGAGGAAGTCTGATGCATTCAAGCTCTTTTAACCATGTTAAGTGATCTTAAAAGGCTACTGGGGAAATCCATTACCGTATGTGATGTGGGCGAGATAATTAATGGACAATGTTAGAAATGTCATATTCCAGTAAAACGGTACTTTGCATTAGTGCCTGATAAACAAATATAAACACCTGTTAAGGATTTAACTTCACACGGCACGTTATGAATCTTTTGACAATTCCTAATATGCCTATGTAGATGTTTTGTCACATACACCGGATAGGTTCAGTGAAATGTGTCGTTTTTTACATGGTCGACCATAGTATTACGTCACCCCTGGATATTGGCTGGGGCACTGCTCTGTAATATGAGCACCATGTTCTAACTAGAGCCTGAATGATAATATGAATAGTTTATGGAAGTCTGTCAAAAAGTCTCCAGACTACTCACCCCTAGATGGACAATGGCCAAGGTGTGTGGTTATCTAGCTCTAACCTAGTCATTGGTGAAAAGCTCTTTGTTGGCACTAAAAAAGTCCAAACGGCTTTTTCTGTGACTTCAGTACAATTAAAAAAGTACACATTTTGTCATCTTTGGACAACATACCTACCAGTACAAAAACACAAACAATCAGTTCACAAGACAGGACGACAGTTGAAAAAAGACACTTCACATGACAGTGACCGGAGTGCAGATTAAGGTCCCCTAACACCCAGAGGTTCCTTGACATACGGGTCACTATCAAGCCCAAACGGTCTACTCCTCAGAGGCTAAGAGAAGTCCTCTGTTCACTCCACCATCCAGGTGCCAGTAGTGATTCTGGGCCATAGTGTGGAGATGAGAAACAGCAGTGAGTAGTGAGGTTAGATGGTCATTGGGTCTCTTCTGGTGAGAGCCTGAGGGAATTCCCATACCAGTCCGTCTTCATGGGGAGTGTGACTAGACGGCAGGAGGACTCTGGTCAACCAGTGACTGTGAGAAGAGGAAGTCAAACCAACTCTAAGAAGAATCATTTAGGTTTCACAACAGTCTAGAAGTTTGTGGTGATCTGGAAGGCTTACCTGGTCTCCTCTACACCAAACAACACTTTCCAATTGTTTATTTTCCCATAATGGTATGGATTTCGGAACACCTTACAAGAGAGAAACAGGCTTTACTTGCTAATTCCAAACTGGTACACTGTGTTGATATTTGAGTAAATCCAATAAACCTCACCTTTCCTTTCTCTTTTAAGCGTCTGACCTCTTTCTTGTTGATGTGTCTCTCCACGCTGGTCTCTCCTAAGGTGATGAGGATAGCATGCCACAGTGTCAGACCTCCCAGAGCTACTGCCACCGAACTGCAGGGAGGAAAAAAAACGGCAATCGTGATTATATTAAACTAGATTCAAGATAAAAAGGTATATTTGAGAATATGAACAAAAGTATTTGGACACCTGCTCGTCGAACATTTCATTCCAAAATCATGGGCATTAATGTGGAGTTGGTCCCCCCGTTGCTGCTATAACAGCCTCCACTCTTCTGAGAAGGCTTTCCACTAGATGTTGGAACATTGCTATGGGGACTTGCTTCAATTTAGCCACAGGAGCGTTAGTGAGCACTGACATTGGGCGATTAGGCCTGGCTCGCAGTCGGCGTTCCAATTAATCCCGATGGGGTTGAGGTCAGGGCTCTGTGCAGGCCAGTCAAGTTCTTCCACAGCGATCTAGACAAAACATTTCTGTATGGACCGCACTTTGTGCATGGGGGCATTGTCATGCTGAAACAGGAAAGAGCTTTCCCCAAACTGTTACCACAAAGTTGTCATGCTGTAGCATTTTAGATTTCCTTTCACTGGAACTAAGGGGCCTAGTCCGAAACATGAAAAACAGCCCCAGACCATTATTCCTCCTCCACCAAACTTAACAGTTGGCACTATGTATTCGGGCAGGTAGCAATCTCCGGGAATCCGCCAAACCCAGATCCGTCCATCGGACTATGGTAAAGTGTGATTCCGCTTGTGTGCGGTTGCTCGGCCATGGAAGCCCATTTCATTAAGCTCCCGACGAACAGTTCTTGTGCTGATGTTGCTTCTTGAGGCAGTTTGAACTCGGTAGTAAGTGTTGCAACCGAATACAGGCAATTTATACGAGCTTCAGCACTCGCAGTCCCGTTCTGTGGGCTTGTGTGGCCTACCACTTTGCGGCTGAGCCGTTGTTGATCCTAAATGTTTCCTAGATGTTTCCACTTCACAATAACAGAACTTACGGTTGACCGGGGAAGCTCTAGCAGGGCAGAAATTTGACGAAATGACTTGTTAGAAAGGTGGCATCCTAAGACGGTGCCACGTTGAAAGTCTCTGAGCTCTTCTGTAAGGCCATTCTATTGCCAATGTTTGTCTATGGAGATTGCATGGCTGTGCGCTCAATTTTATACACATGTCAGCAACAGGTGTGGCTGAAATAGCCAAAATCCACTCATTTGAAGGGGTGTCCACATACTGTTATATATACACACATGCATACATACATACAGTGGGGCAAAAAAGTATTTAGTCAGCCACCAATTGTGCAACTTCTCACACTTAAAAAGATGAGGCCTGTAATTTTTATCATAGATACACTTCAAAAATGACAGAAGAAAAAAAATCCAGAAAATCACATTGTAAGATTTTTAATGAATTTATTTGCAAATTATGGTGGAAAATAAGTATTTGGTCAATAACAAAAGTTTCTCAATACTTTGTTATATACCCTTCGTTGGCAATGACAGAGGTCAAATGTTTTCTGTAAGTCTTCACCAGGTTTTCACACACTGTTGCTGGTATTTTGGCCCATTCCTCCAGGCAGATCTCCTCTAGAGCAGTGATGTTTTGGGGCTGTTGCTGGGCAACACGGACTTTCAACTCCCTCCAAAGATTTTCTATGGGGTTGAGATCTGGAGACTGGCTAGGCCACTTCAGGACCTTGAAATGCTTCTTACAAAGCCTCTCCTTCGTCGCCCGGGCGGTGTGTTTGGGATCATTGTCATGCTGAAAGACCCAGCCACGTTTCATCTTCAATGCCCTTGCTGATGGAAGGAGGTTTTCACTCAAAATCTCACGATACATGGCCCCATTCATTCTTTCCTTTACACGGATCAGTCGTCCTGGTCCCTTTGCAGAAAAACAGCCCCAAAGCATGATGTTTCCACCCCCATGCTTCACAGTAGGTATGGTGTTCTTTGGATGCAACTCAGCATTCTTTGTTTCGACAAGTTGAGTTTTTTCCAAAAAGTTATATTTTGGTTTCATCTGACCATATGACATTCTCCCAATCTTCTTCTGGATCATCCAAATGCTCTCTAGCAAACTTCAGACGGGCCTGGACATGTACTGGCTTAAGCAGGGGGACACGTCTGGCACTGCAGGATTTGAGTCCCTGGCGGCGTAGTGTGTTACTGATGGTAGGCTTTGTTACTTTGGTCCCAGCTCTCTGCAGGTCATTCACTAGGTCACCCCGTGTGGTTCTGGGATTTTTGCTCACCGTTCTTGTGATCATTTTGACCCCACAGGGTGAGATCTTACGTGGAGTCCCAGATCGAGGGAGATTATCAGTGGTCTTGTATGTCTTCCATTTCCTAATAATTGCTCCCACTGTTGATTTCTTCAAACCAAGCTGCTTACCTATTGCAGATTCAGTCTTCCCAGCCTGGTGCAGGTCTACAATTTTGTTTCTGGTGTCCTTTGACAGCTCTTTGGTCTTGGCCATAGTGGAGTTTGGAGTGTGACTGTTTGAGGTTGTGGACAGGTGTATTTTATACTGATAACAAGTTCGAACAGGTGCCATTAATACAGGTAACGAGTGGAGGACAGAGGAGCCTCTTAAAGAAGAAGTTACAGGTCTGTGAGAGCCAGAAATCTTGCTTGTTTGTAGGTGACCAAATACTTATTTTCCACCATAATTTGCAAATAAATTAATGAAAAATCCTACAATGTGATTTTCTGTATTTTTTAAATTTCATTTTGTCTGTCATAGTTTAAGTGTACCTATGATTAAAATTACAGGCCTCATCTTTTTAAGTGGGAAAACTTGCACAATTGGTGGCTGACTAAATACTTTTCTGCCCCACTGTATATAGTGTGCACAGATCAGCCATAGCGGTTGACGTCAACAACAACTTTTTTTTAAAGTTACAAATGTGTCTCACCTTGTTAGCACCCAAATGAAAATGACACTCTTGTGGACCATCTTTTCTCTGAAGGAAAACAGTGGTGGTGGCGTCTGATAGTAGCTCTAGACGGAAAGCAAAACCATGTGAAAAAACCATCCATGTACAGCAGTTGTAACTAGTAAATGTGATGCCACTGAGTATTCTACAGGATTGAACAACCAACCACAAAAAGGCTAACAGGAAACATCTACAGTCCTCCAATTGCAACGGGTGGCAAAGAAGCGAAATACAAAATGCCAAGTCTATAGCCATTCACAGCCAAGGGACCTAAAAAATAACTCCTAATCACAGGGGACTGTGCCTGACTTGAGGAGAGGACTGCGGTCTCACTGGGCAGTGAAACATGGCCGACTCCATGCCAGTGTAGGCTGATAATAGTTTTGGTATCTCAAATTGTGAGAATTGCCAGAACAAACTTGGGAGGAAGTCTGATGTCTGACATACTCTTTACATTTATCACAAACCATAGGAGAAAATGGAAATGTTAAGCCCTTTTAGAGCCTCCTGTAAGACCCTATGATCGGTGAACCATACATGATACAGACATCTGGGTGTGACTATACTCCTTATAGTGTGCTATAAAACATGTATGTCTTGATTTTAGGTCTCTAGAATGGCGCAGCAGTCTAAGGCACTGCATCTCAGTGCTAGAGGGAGTCACTACAGACCCTGGTTCGATTCCAGGCTGTATCACAACTGGCTGTGATTGGGAGTCCCATAGTGCGGTGCACAATTGGCCCAGCGTTGTCCGGGTTTGGCCGGGGTAGGCCGTCATTGTAAATACGAATTTGTTCTTAACTGACTTGCCTAGATAAAAAAGGTTAAATAAAAAAATATTTTTAAGTTTCAACATTAATTTATTCAACACCAAAAATTATTATCTTCCTATTTTCTTTATTACAACTAAACGGCATGTTATAAAAGGGTCCAGATAACTTTTGTGATTTCATGTTTGAGAAACTAACCCCAAACATCAAATTACTTCCTCATCCTCGTGTAGTATGGGGGGCCCCCATACCATAAGGCTCCAAAAATCGCCCAAATACGTTATTTTAGAAACGGCAAAGCTCTCAGTATGGTGATGTAGGTCTTTAGATGTACACGTGAAATTGTGTCAATCCAAAACTTTATCTGCAACACTATATTCCGTGTTGCGTGACTCGAGCAGTTCCCCTATCCAACTGTTCCAGTCTCTGTGTAGCCTGCTGCTACAGGTAACTGCCAAAATAAAGGAAACACCAACATAAAACATCTTACTAGGGCGTTGGGCCACCGCGACCCAGCAGAACAGCTTCAATGCGCCTTGGCATAGATTCTACAAGTCTGGAAACAACCCAGGCTTTCAATATACTTTAACTCGAATGTGTCCTTTATTTCAGCAATTACCTGCCGAGTGGACAGAGAGGTATCGCTCGAGTCGCAACAAAATGGAATAGAACTTTGCGGATACATTTCGGAATGACAATTTCATGTGTACAACATTTAAAGACCTGCGTCACTACAATGAGAGCTTTGCCGTTTCTAAAAAGGACATTTTTGTGTTTTTGGAGCCTCTGTTCATGTTTTTTCAAGCCCCCATACTACAAATTGAGAATAAGGAAGTGATTTGCTGTTTGGGGTAAGTTTCTGAACAACGTGAAATCATGACAAAGGTGTCTGGACCCTTCTATAACATGCCATTTTACAATCAAAAATAGAGAATTGGTTGTGAAAAATTAAAAAACTTGTCCTTTAAAAGACATTGTTTGGAACAATATACTCTACAAGTACCAACAATGCTGGTGTGGAGTCGCCCACATATAAACCCCCATACTATACAGGGAGATGATTGCCAAATTGTTGTCAATTAAATGTTGATTGTTAATTGACAGTGAGACCCAGCACTGCCCAGTGGACCTTCACAGCCTGTCAGTCTGTACTACCTGACCAAAAAAAGAAGAACTCTGAAAATCAATTTTTTGAGTGCGGACCCTCTACAAGTTAATTCCAGGCAACGCACCAGTTCTGAGTTCAGTGGTTTCAAGAATCTTTTGTAGTACCAGGCCAGTCATGAGCTCAAGGAGACTGAGGAGCAGTCCGTGCCCTACTCCCATCACTGGCTCCCCCTGTGGCTTCCACACTGCGGTGGAAGCGCTAGTGGAACAATGGCAATTCATACACTGGCTGCATCCCGAATGCCACTTTATTCCCTATGGAGTGCACTACGTTTAACCAGGGCCCACAAGGCTCTAGTCAAAAGTAGTGGACCACATAGGGAATAAAGTGCCATTTGGGACACACCCACAGCTTCAGTCAAGTTGGTGCCCTTGACTATCTCAATCACAACTCATAATGCTAAGGGAAACTATAGGCTAGATGTGTTATAGGGCCAGGGTGATTATTATAGAACGGTACCTCCCATCTTCTATGTAGCTAAAAAAAGAACGAGTCATACGTCAGAGCGATTGAAACACTAAAAAAAGATATATGTCTTCAAACAGTGAGGTGTTGGCTCAGAGCCATAGGATCTATTACTATATAAACTCCCATCTTGCCATGAATGATTGGTGTGAGAACAGTAAGTGGTCTTGAGCCTGGAGGCTTTAGATTACATAAGAAACAATCTGACTGGTTATATACACACACAACGGCACCAGTTATCTGCACACCACCAGCCTTCTCAGTGGACTTGAAGATAAACAAGTGTATTACATTGCCGTTAACGTGTCATGTGATCCGATGTCCTTGATCCCTACACTTGGTGGTCTGTTCGCTGTCTTTGCTCGGCTGCTGCCTGTCTCTTCAGCTAAACTAGCGGCAGTGAACTTTACACAGCTTGCTCAGAATGTAAGGCCTTTCGCTCACCTCTCTGAAAAGACCATGCCATATATCTAGCACATAAGAGAAGGAAAATGTGGCAAAGACATGCCAGACTCTAACCAAACAGTCACGAACCAAGCGGCCTCACTCAATCAGGGTGTTTGGGTCACGTGTCAATAACAAGACATGATTACATTACACAGATGGCAGTACTCAGAATACTATTTGAAAGTCAGTGTCAAGCCTCCTAGAACCTCTAAGAAGTTGACATTCTTGGTCTGCCTCACCTCGACAGCGTTGTAGGCCTCTATGAACATGTCTTTGCAGCTGACGCTGCAGTACATGCAGCCCATGGTCATGTACAGGCAGAAGGAGAAAAAGTAGCGGTGGTTGAAGTGGCCCACACAGTTGTTGAGCCAGGCTAGCGTCACAAGGCAAGTTAAGGTCAAAGTTAATGAGGCAGATCTAACAAAAGATAAAACATGGAGGAAGGCAATATGATTTAACTGTATGACTGCCCCCCCCGCCCCCCTGGGGTTTTACAATGCTGTAAAACATAGTTTTAAAGGAATCTGAGAGATGAGATGTTTGTTGGTCTCGAAAGGATACGACAGTGGTGATCCATCTTCAGAATACACCTGGAATGAAAGAGAAAGTCGCTCAGTGTGATTGACCTGTGCCATGGACTAGAGCTATCCAGTGTGATTGACCTGTGCCATGGACTAGAGCTATCCAGTGGAGGTGTTTTATTTCTTAATGACATCATTTGATGACTGACAGAGAGTCTTTAACTTACGTATTGCAGATGCTGCAGTGGTGAGTTCTGGCTGGTTTGGGGACGATGCATTTTTTACAGATGGACACTGACGGTGTATCACTTTTAACCTGAGAAACAACAATCCGAAAAAAGCATGAAGTTATTTCAGAATCAAGCCTATAGCCTGTCTTCCTAGTATTTCCCAAAAACAGTTTTCCTGCAGGCATTGGAGCGGGCACCTCACCTGTGGTGGGTGTCCAGGGGAGGTGGTGGTGGCCTTATAGTAGTGGAAGAGGACCATCATGAGGACCCAGTGGCCGTAAGTGAGGTGCCAGACGATCCACTGCAGTGGGTAGGTGTTGAGGATGACAGGCAGCAGGCACAGGTAGACAATGACCAGCACAGAGCTGGTGAGGGCAATCACCAAGCACACAAACACCTGGGAACAGAAGAGAGGGGCACGAACAGAGGGAGGAACTCATGAGGGTACGTGAAATGTGAAAATACTGTGAGAAATAGAATAGCAAAACGGGGTAATGTAACCGAACATGGGAGATTTGATTAACTGGCCTACATTTAATGAAATACAATAAAAACACGAATATTTGACTGTACATCTACACAGAAAATTGAGCCATTTACTTACCACCCCAAACCAGCGAGTCACATTGTCGACTATCCAGTAGACGGGCTCAAAGACACAGTCCAGGCAGGTGTCAGAGTTGGTAAGGCTGTTGAAGTAGAGGGAGTTGAGCAGCAGCTTCCAGTAGCTCCACAGCTCTCGTAGCTTCCTCTGGGGCTTGCTGGGTCGACCCCCTCGCTTAGGGCACAGCCGGCACCAGCGCAGGCACAGACGCATCATCCTGGAGAACTGCCACCTCCAGCTGCGCATGCCCCCGCCTTCCACACACACGCGGACAGACACACAACACAGAAGCAGGTGAAAAACTACTACGACCAGGAAGAACAACTTGGAATGTGCGGTCATCCATATCGCAGATGATATCATCATGGTCACGCTTTCCTTTGGGGATATAATACCCACGGTCGAGTGGCAACACTCACAGCTCGACATATACTACGACCTCGGAGACCCGGGTTCAATTGCCACATCCACCCATCCTACAACGCCTCCTCTCCTCATCAAGCTCCCCCTTCAAATTCTTATCTGTCTGAATAATCTAATGCCTGAATAAAACATGAATAAAACACAAAGAGGGTGGAATTCCACTCTCCCCACACCCCCCAAAAAGGCCCTCATCTCAATTAAATGTTGCAAACCCCCCCTCCACGAAAAGACTATTGTCTGAGACAGACAAGAACCAAATCTATGTCTTAAAAAAAACTAATCAAGAGAGACTCCCGCTCAGCGCATGGTCTTCCTCTCCACAGAGCAAAGTCAAGGCATTAAAGTAATTAAATCCAGCTGAGTGTTGTTTCCATTGGAGCCAAAGGACGCATTAGGCATGCCCAGAAAATAGGACAGGGCTATCAGGTAATAAGTGCGCCCACTCTCACAGAACTTCTAATGTTAATAATGCATGAGAAATACAGTTCTGTGGCTGAGCCTTCCATAGAAAGACCTTGGGAATGCAAAACCGGTAACCTTATGAAGACACCAAAAGCCCAAGGATGAATTTCCTTAGATAGGAATAAGTGGACACCGGAGCACCAAGGCTCTCCAGAATGCTAAGGCCATACACATTTTATTAAATGTTTTAACAGATTTCTTTTTTTGAAAAGTGAGCGGAGCGAGCAAATCAAAGAAATATAGCTGAGAGCAGCAATGAACGGGGTTCACAGAATAACAGAAAGGACAAGATTAGTTGGATAAAGCAAGCACTTTCATGTAGGACAGGGGTGGGCAATTTCATTGGTGTCACAGTTTTGCCTCAGCCCCAGCTAAAACACCTGACTCCACAATCACCTAATCATTATCTTCAGATTAGAATGCAATTTGATTAATCAGCTGTGTTTGCTAGGGATAGAAAAAAAGTGACACCAATCAGGCCCTCGAGGACTGAGTTCCTACATCAGGGGTGGGCAACTATCTTCCTTTATGTGCAATCAGTGAAAGCATTACCATGTTTATCTCTCAGTACCACAAGGATGACAAGTGAATTTAGTCTAGTACTGTAGGTTAGTTTTCTTAAAGTTATTACTTAATGTATTCAGTTTATTTATAAATAAACTCAGCAAACAAAAAAACATCCCTTTCTCAGGACCCTGTCTTTCAAAGAGAATTTGTAAAAATCCAAACAACTTCACAGATCTTCATAGTAAAGGGTTTAAACACTGTGTCCCATGCTTGTTCAATGAAGCATAAACAATTAATGAACATGCACCTGTAGAACAGTCGTTAAGACACTAACAGCTTAGTAGGCAATTAAGGTCACAGTTATGAAAACTTAGGACACTAAAGAGGCCTTTCTACTGACTTCTAAACTTTCTACTGACTGAAAAACACACACAAAAAAAAAAGATGCCCAGGGTCCCTGCTCATCTGCGAGCACATGCCTTAGGCATGCTGCAAGGAGGCATGAGGACTGCAGATGTGGCCAGGGCAAAAAATTGCAATGTCCATACTGTGAGACTCCTAAGACAGAGCTACAGGGAGACAGGACCGTGAGCTGATCATCCTTGCAGTGGCAGACCACGTGTAACACCACCTGCACTGGATCAATACATCCGAACATCACACCTGTGGGACAGGTACAGGATGGCAACAACTGCCCGTGTTACAACAGGAACGCACAATCCCTCCATCAGGGCTCAGACTGTCCACAATAGGTTGAGAGAGGCTGGACTGCGGGCTTGTAGGCCAGTTGGAAGTCAGGTCCTCACTAGACATCACCAGCAACAACGTCGCCTATGAGCACAAACCCACCGTCACTGGACCAGACCGGACTGGCAAAAAAATGCTCTTCACTGACGAGTGAAATGCTTACTTACAAGCCCTTAACCAACCATGCAGTTTTAAGAAAACACCCCAAAAATGTAAGAATAACAAATAATTCAAGAACAGCAGTAAATAAGTGGGGCTACAGTGAGGGAAAAAAGTATTTGATCCCCTGCTGATTTTGTACATTTGCCCACTGACAAAGAAATGATCGGTCTATGACTTTAATGGTAGGTATATTTGAACCGTGAGAGACAGAATAACAACAAAAAAATGCAGAAAAGCTAATGTCAAAAATGTTATAAATTGATTTGCATTTTAATGAGGGAAATAAGTATTTGACCCCCTCTCAATCAGAAAGATTTCTGACTCCCAGGTGTCTTTTATACAGGTAACGAGCTGAGATTAGGAGCACCTTCTTAAATGGAGTGAATGCTGCCTATGACCCCAAGAACTCCATCCCCACTGTCAAACATGGAGGTGGAAACATTATGCTTTGGGGGTGTTTTTCTGCTAAGGGGACAGGACAACTTCACCGCATCAAAGGGACGATGGACGGGGCTATGTACTGTCAAATCTTGGGTGAAAACCTCCTTCCCTCAGCCAGGGCATTGAAATTGGGTCGTGGATGGGTATTCCAGCATGACAATGACCTAAAAACACGCGGCCAAGGCAACAAAGGAGTGGCTCAAGAAGAAGCACATTAAGGTCCTGGAGTGGCCTAGCCAGTCTCCAGACCTTAATCCCATAGAAAATGTGTGGAGTTGCCAAACGTCAGCCTCGAAACCTTAATGACTTGGAGAAGATCTGCAGAGAGGAGTGGGACAAAATCCCTCCTGAGATGTGTGCAAACCTGGTGGCCAACTACAAGAAATGTCTGACCTCTGGGATTGCCAACAAGGTTTTTGCCACCAAGTACTAAGTCATGTTTTGCAGAGGGGTCAAATACTTATTTCCATCATTATCAATTTATACATTTTTTGACATGCTCTTTTCTGGATTTTTGTTGCTGTTATTCTGTCTCTCACTGTTCAAATAAACCTACCATTAGACTGATCATTTCGTTGTCAGTGGGCAAACGTACAAAATCAGCAGGGGATCAAATACTTTTTCCCTCACTGTATATACAGGGGGTACCGGTACAGAGTAGGTAGAGTTGTTAAAGTGACTATGCAGAGATGAAAACAGAGTAGCAGTACATCCATCCTGGATGGCAGGAAGCTTGGCCCCGGTGATGTACTGGGCCTTACGCGCTACCCTCTGTAGTGCCTTGTGGTCGTAGGCCGAGCAATTGCCATACTAGGAAGCGATGCAAACTGTCAGGATGCTCTCCAGGGTGCAGCTGTAAAACCTTTTGAGGATCTGTGGACCCATACCAAATCTTTTCAGTCTCCTGGGGGGAATAGGTTTTGTCATACCGTCTTCACGACTGTCTTGGTGTGGTTCGACCATGTTAGTGATGTGGACGCCAAGGAACTTGTAGCTCTCAACCTGCTCCACTACAGCCCCATCGATGAGACTAGGGTTGAGAGAACAGTTTTTAATGTTATCGGAGTGAGAGTGACTAAGAAAAATCAATGGGGGCTCCCCGGTCAGTAATTCAACCATGATTACTACAAGTTTAGATAGCTGGCTCAACTAATTGACCAATCAAAATTGTTTTAGCTTACATGGGCTAATTGAGGGACTGTCAGTGACTGACATAAGAGAAACGGCTGATGCACAACCACATTTCAAAATTGCACTTTGTGTATTCTACTATTGTAACTCTCAACAGCAAGTTGAGACCCAGACAGTTCAGCATAATTTTTTTTAAAGGGGTGGCCACCAGCTGCCCATCCCTGCTCTATAGCAACCTTAGTTCAACGCTTAGGAACCTAATCATGATATTTTAGGAGAGACTAAAATATAAAGTTCAGCCATAATCCAAAAGGGAATGTTGTGTCTCTCTTTAAATGGCAGCTTGAGGACATTCATTTTCCTATAAATCGCGCAATTTCTCAGTACAACTTTTCAATCACAAAAAAAAAGTTGAGAAAAGTGAAGAGGGGCATCCGTTAAACACTTAAATGTGTTTGGCCTGATAATAAATTATTAGTGCTGGGACCGTCACTGTGGCCAGCCGCTTGGCCTTCAACACTGCCCCTCTGTTGTCATTATGCAGAGGGAGTACGTGTGATCTCTCTTTACAAGCGGCGCAGATGGAATGAAAGAAATGTCATAATGCCATACAGGTGAACACGAGGTCAACCAGTATTAATGAGATCATTGATCGGCATATGGCAGCATGCCATCAAAGTCATAGAAAGGCTTGTGTGGAACTGGAAAAGAGTAGGGACAATTTCCAGCCAAATCAACAGGCTGTTGACTTCCTCGGCTACCTACTACACTTGATTTTATTACATTTTTAATTTAACTAGGCAAGTCAGTTAAGAACAAATTCTTATTTACAGTGATGGCCTACCGTGGCCAGGCCCTAACCCCGGACGACGCTGGGCCAATTGCGCGCCGCCCTATGGGACTCCCAATCACAGCCAGTTGTGATACAGCCTGGAATCCAACCAGGGTTTGTAGTGATGCTTCTAGCACTGAGATGCAGTGCCTTAGACCGCTGCGCCACTCGGGAGCCAAAGGTAGAGTACAGAGTGACATATTGGAAAAAACCCATATAAATATTTTTTTAACATGAGATCAAGCTCTAAATCTGAACAGCACCATCAGAAATCTTTTTTTTCTCAATCTCAGATTAACCCCTTTAAAATGTATTTTAAAACAGAACAATTAAGCTCTTTATCTGGGGGGGGTAAAAAAAATAAAATAAGGCGGAGTAAGCGGTCTCTATGGCAACCCCCAAATCTTCTCAGCTTGGAAATAGTCTCCTCTGCTCTGCCCAGATAATAAGCTTTGCCGTCTGTCCTCGAGACTGGTTTAGCGTCTGTGTCTGCAGCACAGGCCTGGCAATTGGCAAACTGCACAGACTCCAAATGTGTGTTGTTTCTGTTAATTTGTGATCTTTCTATCTCTGGAGAACACTGCCACTGCTGTGTGTCTCTTTACTCCCAATGGAACGTTTTCAGTCCTCAGTTTAGAGATTTGCGCTTGTGTTGACAGCACTGGAACTAGGGAATGATGGAGTTGCTTATTGGGATCATTACACTGCAGAAAACTGCCTAATTCTACAATCTGAGGGATGCAAATTCGCTGTCAGACATTCACACGTAAAGAGAACAATCCACAACATAGAATGTTAATCCAGTCACAAATGAACAACAGTAAGTAGCTATCACATCCTAAAGCATTATATTTATATGATCACACCATCAACGCTGTCAAAATATTTTGAATGTCTGCAGGTGTACAAATAACATAGGCCTAACTACTATTTAGGTCTGTATTTTACAGGGTTCTGTCAATCTCTGCTGCTGTTGCCGCTGGCTACCACACTGAACAAACAATAGTGTGCGAGCAACGTTAGCCAGCTATAACTACTCCACCTGCCTGGCAATCTTGATAGCAGACTTTTCCACAGGCAGACCCCTCCCTACATGAGATTGCAGTCGGAGATATATGTCGATTACAAAATATTGCCAATTATGACGGCTAGCTATAGCTAGCTTGCCAATTACTGACACCATTGATATGTCAATCATCTAAATATTCCACTCACCTTAACGTATCTTCTGAAATGACAGAACCAGCTAGGTTAAAAAATTGCAATTCAACTCATAACTGTGAGATGTTAGCTACACTCAAAGATATTTAGGAAAACATTATAAATCGTGCACCGATGCACTGCAGCCCTTGCTAGCTTGCTTTCTTGTAAAAAAAAAAATCCTGACGTCGCGCACGCATTGCATCTTGGGAAATTGTGTTTTTTCGTACTCTTCAAAATGTCAATAAAACCGTTCCGTACTGATCTGTTGATCTATTCAATTTACGCTAAGCCACACGTCCTTTTTTTATGTTTATGTTTAATGAGTACTTTAAATAAAATCTGGACAAATCTCATATTATAGGAGAAAACTGTGTCGTCTCCAAATTGGTACTACAACCAGGAAGCGTAGACGTCATATGACTGGAGAAAAATGGCTGCTGTGCAGTGGTAAGATGCATCTTTTCTGATCCTAAATCTGTTTTTGGTGTCCTTTAAATCTTTAAGAGTATGAAATTGACATCAAAACAAGATAACTAGATGCATAAAAAAACAAATGAAAATGCGCGTGGTCTGTCTGATCTTGCTGTCATAAGTCACGAGCTGTCAACTTTATAATTTTTTTCTATCTCGATGTCAGCGAGCATAACATTCAGCATCAAAGTACAATCTGAAAAAGAACACACTTCTACGTGCAGGATCCTCATATTTCGATAATATTGCGCTATGTTTGTATTAATGCAGGTTTATTCCAGAGACCTCTGAGTAAATCAAGCTGTAACATATGTTTTCCGCGACAGGCACTCTCGTGCACGCAGGTATGAGTCTGAACTGCAGAGCTGTGGCCTGGAGGTTGCCCCAGTGGAGTTTAGCGA
Organism: Oncorhynchus clarkii lewisi; assembly: GCF_045791955.1. NCBI lineage: Eukaryota > Metazoa > Chordata > Actinopteri > Salmoniformes > Salmonidae > Oncorhynchus > Oncorhynchus clarkii. The sequence continues at coordinate 55,405,501 of NC_092166.1, forward strand.
CTACCATCCCCTCAAGTCCATCACTGTGAGTAGGGCACTGTATGTTGTTGATGCACACCATATGTGGCAAAGAAATTGATACTTATTGTATGTAGGCTTAATTTCTTCGCATCATCATCATTAATGCAAGAGTAAATCATCCTACCATAGAACATGTTTCTAACCACTTGAGCATAGCTCTCTCTCTCTCTCTCTCTCTGTGTGTGTGTGTGTGTGTGTGTGTGTGTGTGTGTGTGTGTGTGTGTGTGTGTGTGTGTGTGTGTGTGTGTGTGTGTGTGTGTGTGTGTGTGTGTGTGTGTGTGTGTGTGGCCCAGTAGTAAACAACTTGTACACCTCCACCCATCCATACATACCACACAGGTGACAGACTCCAAGTCGCGGAGGGGAGCGCGTAAAGGCAGCACCTCCTCCTCTTCCTCCTCTTCCAGCTCTGTGGCACCAGATCCCCTGAGCTCCATGCTGGATGGAACGGACCCCCTGTCCATGTTTGCTGCAGCTTCTGCCAGCGAGTCCCCTCTAACCCTCTCACAGAGCAGCTCCACTGGGGTGAGTGATTCACTAGGGGTGTGGATAGAATGAAATACTCACTGAGGGATAGATGGGAGGTTTGATAGTGGGACAACGGTGATGGGGGGGTCTGATATTTGTATTGTGTCTCGTTAAGGAGGCGTTGTCTCTTAAAAGGATGTTAAAATAAAGCAACATGCACAATTTCCTCCTCTCTCTCTCTCGCTCTCTTTCACTCAAATATTTTTTTTTCTGTGCTCTGTTCAGGACTTGGGTAGAGGAAAGAGGAGGGAGAAGGAGGATGAGGTTGGAGTGGACTTTGAACCGTGGTCATCCAAACGGGGAGAAATCCTTGCCAGGTTCACTACCACGGAGAAGCTCTCCATTGTGAGCAATGATTATGCTTTAAGATCCCTCAAAGAGAAACATTTCGCCTTTCCCATCCTCGGTAATGGGACGAAGACTGACTTCTCTCGCTTGTTTTTTTTGACAGAATCTCTTCATGGGCTCAGAGAAAGGTAAGTCTACTCCAACATTTATAGTCTTTGATATACCAGATCCCCTATTCTGAAAGCCTGCTCGATTGAGTCGAGACAACAACAAAAAAACATGCACACGTGCACTGTTGTGGCACTTCTGTCATTCTCCAGGCAAGGCTCCCAGTCTTGCCTCCTCTGCTGTATCGGAGAAGGTGCGAACTCGCCTAGAGGAGCTGGATGACCTGGAAGAGGTAAGTACAGCAGAATGGATCTACAGCCAGAACATTCTCTGTTGAGTTTTGTTGCCAAGAATGTTAGTGTTTCTGTCTCTAATGTTGTGTGTCTGCCGTCAGGGGTCTCAGCGGGAGCTGCTGAATCTGTCCCAGCAGGACTATGTGAACCGTATCGAGGAGCTCAACCAGTCTCTAAAAGAGGCCTGGGCCTCCGACCAGAAGGTCAAGGCCCTCAAGATCGTCATCCAGGTCAGAACTGCAATACTTGTAGCAAATCTATTACAATGTCATATATTTACAACGTCATGTCTGTCTTATGTCATTGTATGTGTGTGACTTAGTGCTCCAAGCTGCTGTCAGACACAGCTGTGATTCAGTTCTACCCAAGCAAGTTTGTCCTCATCACAGACATTCTGGACACCTTTGGTAAGTACTGAGGACTGGCCTGTCACTTCAATTAATAGCAGGGCATTCTATAGTAACATAGTCACATTTTTCACATTGGATGCTGTAGTGGGTTTTGATTTGTTGTCGGGAAGGGGTCACGTTATTTTAGGTGACCAAAATGTCTCTCTCTCTCTCTTAGGACGTCTGGTGTATGAGAGGATCTGGTCCATGTGTTCTGACCCTCGCCCCCTACCAGGTATGTCCTGTGTGTCGCGTCGGTGTGTCACACCAAGTGCTCTCCATGGTCCTTCCTTTAAAAAAAAAAAAAGTTATTATTTATTCAGATCCCTCTCCAGACTCCTTTACAGCTGATGAAGTGAATGACACGGCCAAGGAGACCTGCCTCAACTGGTTCTTCAAAATTGCCTCCATCAGAGAGCTCATCCCACGACTGTATCCTTTATAATACACATCGACTTTCCAGTAGCACACTGAGTGGTTCATGCATACGTACAGTTACCATATACAGTGAGCTCCAGAAGTATTGGGACAGTGACAATTGTGTTGTTTTTTTGTCTCTGTATTTCCAGCACTTTAGGTTTGAAATAACACAATGACTATGAGTTTAAAGTAAAGACTGTCAGCTTTAATTTGAGGGTATCCATTGAACCCCCCCCCCCTTCCCCCCACACACACACACACACACACACACACACACATTTTAGGGGACAAAAAGTTTTGGTACAAATTCACTTATGTGTATTCAAGTAGTCAAAAGTCTAGTATTTGGTCCCATATTCCTAACATGCAATGATTGCATCAAGCTTGTGACTACAAACTTGTTGGATGCGTTTGCTGTTTGTTTTTGGTTCCGTTTCCGATTATTTTGTACCCTACATAAATGAATGGTAAATCATGTATTGTGCCATTTTTGAGTCACTTTTACTGTAAATAAGAATATAATATATTTCTAAACACTTCTATATTCATGTGGATGCTACAATGATTACGGATAGTCCTGAATTCATCATGAATAATGATGAGTGAGAAAGTTACAGACGCACAAATATCATACCCCCCAAGACATGTTAACCTCTCACCATTACAATAACAATTTTTGGGGGGTCTGTTAGCATCATTTCAAATCCAAAGTGCTGGAGTACAGAGCCAAAGTAACAAACAATGTGTCACTGTCCCAATACCTTTTTGGAGCTCACTGTATCTACATATGTCTCTGATCACATGCTTACACAGTGGTTTGAGTTGAATCCTTGACTCCACATGCAGATATGTCGAGGTAGCTCTCCTGAAGTGTAACCGTTTCTTGACCAAGTGGTTAGTATCCCTCCCATGTTTCCCCCACCTCGCTCTAGCACCACTCTCTCATCCGTCTGGCCGTCCGCTCACTGGTTTCACTCCATCTCTCTGTGTTCTCAGTGGGATCCAGGAGACGGTGCCTCGCCTTACAGCTATGATCCGGGGGATAGGGGACCCCCTGGTGGCCGTGTATGCCCGGGCCTACCTCTGTCGGGTGAGACTGGCTTCCAGAACATATTTTCTCTCAACTCTCTCTCTCATTGGTTGCCCTCATTTACAGAGATTTCAACCGCCCCTCTTGCTTTTTTCCCCCTGTATTACATTTTGGCTCAGTCATGAGAATGGGATAAGTTCTCTCTTCTCCCTCTCTAATCTCCCTATTTTCTTCCTCTACTCGTATCCACCAATCCCCTCTCTCTCTGCATCCATCTCTCTCCGGGCCAGATTGGGATGGAGGTGGCTCCTCACCTGAAGGACAGCCTGAACAAGAACTTCTTTGACCTGCTGGGGACGTTCCGTCAGATCCACGGCGACAGTGTCCAGAACCAGCTGGTCCTGCAGAGGGTGGAGATCCCCGTCTACCTGACCCTCTACTCCCCCGCCATCCACTGGATCCTGCAGTGTGTCTCCTACAGAGCACCAGAGGTACATTGCCACCCAGCGTAACACATCCACAGTGGTCCGACAGTGTCCACCGATAACAGTTATGTAGTTATTGTATTGGGGATATCCCCATAACAGTCGCTGGCATGTACACTCAGGGGAAGAAAAAAAAAAGTCCTCTCACTGTCAACTGCGTTTATTTTCTGCAAACTTAACACATGTAAATATTTGTATGAGCATAACAAGATTCAACAACTGAGACATAAACTGAACAAGTTCCACAGACATATGGAATAATGTGTCCCTGAACAAAGGGGGGGTCAAAATCAAAAGTAACAGTCAGTATCTGGTGTGGCCACCAGCTGCATTAAGTACATCTCCTTCTCATGGACTGCACCAGATTTGCCAGTTCTTTCTGTGAGATGTTACCCCACTCTTCCAGCAAGGCACCTGCAAGTTCCCAGACATTTCTGGGGGGAATGGCTCTAGCCCTCACCCTCCGATCCAACAGGTCCCAGACGTGCTCAATGGGATTGAGATCCGGGCTCTTCGCTGGCCATGGCAGAACACTGACATTCCTGTCTTGCAGGAAATCACGCACAGAACGAGCAGTATGGCTGGTGGCATTGTCATGCTGGAGGGTCATGTCAAGATGAGCCTGCAGGAAGGGTACCACATGAGGGAGGAGGATGTGTTCCCTGTAATGCACAGCGTTACGATTGCCTGCAATGACAACAAGCTCAGTCCGATGTTGCTGTAACAGACCACCCCAGACGATGAATGACAATCCACATCCAAATCGATCCCGCTCCAGAGTACAGGCCTCGGTGTAACGCTCATTCCTTTGACGATAAACGCGAATCCGACCATCACCTCTGGTGAGACAAAACCGCGACTCGTCAGTGAAGAGCACTTTTTGCCAGACCTGTCTAGTCCAGCGACGGTGGGTTTGTGCCCATCGGCGACGTTGTTGCCGGTGATGTCTGGTGAGGACCTGCCTTACAACAGGCCTACAAGCCCTCAGTCCAGCCTCTCTCAGCCTATTGCGGACAGTCTGAGCACTGATGGAGGGATTGTGCGTTCCTGGTGTAACTCAGGCAGTTGTTGTTGCCATTCTGTACCTGTCCTGCAGGTGTGATGTTTGGATATACCGATCCTGTGAAGGTGTTGTTACACATGGTCTGCCACTGCGAGGACGATCAGCTCACGGTCCTGTCTCCCTGTAGCGCTGTCTTAGGCGTCTCACAGTACGGACATTGCAATTTATTGCCCTGGCCACATCTGCAGTCCTCATGCCTCCTTGCAGCATGTGTTTAAGCCCTTTACAATGAAGATATGTGAAGTTATTTGGATTTTTACGAATTACCTTTGAAAGACAGGGTCCTGAGAAAGGGACGTTTTATTTTTTTTGCTGGGTTTATTTGACATCCATTGTTCCATTGCAGGCCCTGCTAACAGAGATGATGGAGAGATGCAAAAAGCTTGGGAATAAGTGAGTACTCCTCTACACCAGAGGGATTTCTTTAGAAGCCAGATGCACTGGGTTGCCGTGTGGTGGCACACGTTCCTGTAATACAGATCAAATGTTATTTGTCACACGCTTCGTAAACGACAGGTGCAGACAAACAGTGTAAAAAAAATTATAACTCTAGGAATAAATACACAGTGAGTCACTGTAACTTGGCTATTTACATGAGGTACCAGCACTGAGTCGATGTGCAGGGTTACGAGGTTGAGGTAGATATGTAGGTAGGGATAAAGTGACTTGGCAACAGGATAGATAATAAGCCGTAGCAGCAGTGTACAAACGAGTTGGTGCAAAAAGGGTCAATGCAGATATTTGGTGAACTATTTAACTAACTATCTAGCAGTCTCTTATGGCTTCGGGGTAGAAGCTGTTCAGGATCCTGTTGGTTCCAGATTTGGTGCGCCGGTACCACTTGTCGTGCGGAAGAAGAGAGTAGAGTCTATGACTTGGGCGGCTTTGACAATTTTTAGGGCCATCATCTGACACCGACTTGTGTTGAGGTCCTGGATGGCAGGGAGCTCGGCCCTACTGATGTACTGGGCCGTACGCACTACCCTCTTTAGCACTTTGCAGTCAGAAGCCAAACAGTTACCATAACAAGCGGTGATGCAGCCAGTCAAGATGCTCTCAATGGTGACGCTGTGTAGGTGTGTGTGTGTGGACCATGATACAGTGCCTTGCGAAAGTATTCGGCCCCCTTGAACTTTGCGACCTTTTGCCACATTTCAGGCTTCAAACATAAAGATATAAAACCTGTATTTTTTTGTGAAGAATCAACAACAAGTGGGACACAATCATGAAGTGGAACGACATTTATTGGATATTTCAAACTTTTTTAACAAATCAAAAACTGAAAAATTGGGCGTGCAAAATGATTCAGCCCCTTTACTTTCAGTGCAGCAAACTCTCTCCAGAAGTTCAGTGAGGATCTCTGAATGATCCAATGTTGACCTAAATGACTAATGATGATAAATACAATCCACCTGTGTGTAATCAAGTCTCCGTATAAATGCACCTGCACTGTGATAGTCTCAGAGGTCCGTTAAAAGCGCAGAGAGCATCATGAAGAACAAGGAACACACCAGGCAGGTCCGAGATACTGTTGTGAAGAAGTTTAAAGCCGGATTTGGATACAAAAAGATTTCCCAAGCTTTAAACATCCCAAGGAGCACTGTGCAAGCGATAATATTGAAATGGAAGGAGTATCAGACCACTGCAAATCTACCAAGACCTGGCCGTCCCTCTAAACTTTCAGCTCATACAAGGAGAAGACTGATCAGAGATGCAGCCAAGAGGCCCATGATCACTCTGGATGAACTGCAGAGATCTACAGCTGAGGTGGGAGACTCTGTCCATAGGACAACAATCAGTCGTATATTGAACAAATCTGGCCTTTATGGAAGAGTGGCAAGAAGAAAGCCATTTCTTAAAGATATCCATAAAAAGTGTCGTTTAAAGTTTGCCACAAGCCACCTGGGAGACACACCAAACATGTGGAAGAAGGTGCTCTGGTCAGATGAAACCAAAATTGAACTTTTTGGCAACAATGCAAAACGTTATGTTTGGCGTAAAAGCAACACAGCTGAACACACCATCCCCACTGTCAAACATGGTGGTGGCAGCATCATGGTTTGGGCCTGCTTTTCTTCAGCAGGGACAGGGAAGATGGTTAAAATTGATGGGAAGATGGATGGAGCCAAATACAGGACCATTCTGGAAGAAAACCTGATGGAGTCTGCAAAAGACCTGAGACTGGGACGGAGATTTGTCTTCCAACAAGACAATGATCCAAAACATAAAGCAAAATCTACAATGCAATGGTTCAAAAATAAACATATCCAGGTGTTAGAATGGCCAAGTCAAAGTCCAGACCTGAATCCAATCGAGAATCTGTGGAAAGAACTAAAAACTGCTGTTCACAAATGCTCTCCATCCAACCTCACTGAGCTCGAGCTGTTTTGCAAGGAGGAATGGGAAAAAATTTCAGTCTCTCGATGTGCAAAACTGATAGAGACATACCCCAAGCGACTTACAGCTGTAATCGCAGCAAAAGGTGGCGCTACAAAGTATTAACTTAAGGGGGCTGAATAATTTTGCACGCCCAATTTTTCAGTTTTTGATTTGTTAAAAAAGTTTGAAATATCCAATAAATGTCGTTCCACTTCATGATTGTGTCCCACTTGTTGTTGATTCTTCACAAAAAAATACAGTTTTATATCTTTGTTTGAAGCCTGAAATGTGGCAAAAGGTCGCAAAGTTCAAGGGGGCCGAATACTTTCGCAAGGCACTGTAATTCCTTAGTGATGTGGACACGGCGGAACTTGAAGCTAACGACCCACTCCACTACATTCCTGTGGATGAGGGCGTTCTTGGCCCACTGTTTCCTGTAGTCCACGACCATCTCATTTCTCCTGCTGACATTGAGAGAAAGGTTGTTGTCCTGGCACCACACTACCAGGTCTCTGACCTCCTCCCTATAGGCTGTCTCATCGTCGGTGATCAGGCCAACCACCGTCGTGTTGTCAGAAAACGTAATGATTGTGTTGGAGTCGTACGTGGCCAGGTAGTTGTGGGTGAACAGGGAGTGCAGGTGGGGATTAAGAATGCACCCCTGAGGGGCCCCCGCGTTGAGGGTCAGCATTGCAGATGTGTTGTTACCTACTTTCACCACCTGGGGAGGCCCATCAGGAAGTCCAGGATCCAGTTGCAGAGGGAGGCGTTCGGTCCCAGGGTCCTGAGCTCAGTGATGAGCTTGGAAGGTACTATGATGTTGAACGCTGAGCTATACTCAATGAAAAGCATTCTCAAATAGGTGTTCCTCTTGTCCGAGTGGGAGAGGGCGGTGTGGAGTGCAATAGAGATTGTGTCATCTGTGGATCTGTTGGGCCGGTATGGGAACTAGAGTGGGTCCAGGGTGTCTTGGATGATGGTGGAAAAGCTGGAGCTCTCATGCATGGTTCAGTGTTGCTTGCCTCAAAGTGAGCATAGATAGCATTTAGCTTGTCTGGTAGGCTTGTGTCACTGGGCAGCTTGCGGACGGCTTTCCCTTTGTCTGTGGTAGTTTGTGGGGACGACGTCGATGCACTTATTAATGAAGCCGGTGACTGATGTGGTAAAGTCCTCAATGTTATCAGATGAATCCCAATACATCTTACAGTCTACAGTCGTGGCCAAAAGTTTTGAGAATGACACAAATATTCATTTCCACAATGTTTGCTGCTTCAGTGTCTTTAGATATTTTTGTCAGATGTTACTATGGAATACTGAAGTATAATTACAAGCATTTCATAAGTGTCAAAGGCTTTTATTGACAATTATATGAAGTTGATGCAAAGAATCAATATTTGCAGTGTTGGCCCTTCTTTTTCAAGACCTCTGCAATCTACCCTGGCATTCTGTCAATTAACTTATGGGCCACATCCTGACTGATGGCAGCCCATTCTTGCATAATCAATGCTTGGAGTTTGTCAGAATTTGTAGGTTTTTGTTTGTCCACCTGCCTCTTGAGGATTGACCACAAGTTCTCAATGGGATTAAGGTCTGGGGAGTTCCTGGCCATGGACCCAAAATATCAATGTTTTGTTCCCCGAGCCACTTAGTTATCACTTTTGCCTTATGGCAAGGTACTCCATCATGCTGGAAAAGGCATTGTTCGTCACCAAACTGTTCCTGGATGGTTGGGAGAAGTTGCTCTCGGAGGATGTGTTGGTACCATTCTTTATTCATGGCTGTGTTCTTTGGCAAAATTGTGAGTGAGCTCCCTTGGCTGAGAAGCAACCCCACACATGAATGTTCTCAGGATGCTTTACTGTTGGCATGACACAGGTCTGATGGTAGCGCTCACCTTGTCTTCTCCAGACAAGCTTTTTTCCGGATACCCCAAACAATCAAAAAGGGGATTCATCAGAGAAAATGACTTTACCCCAGTGCTCAGCAGTCCAATCCCTGTACCTTTTGCAGAATATCAGTCTGTCCCTGATGTTTTTCCTGGAGAGAAGTGGCTTCATGCTGCACTTCTTGACACCAGGCCATCCTCCAAAAGTCTTCGCCTCACTGTGCGTGCAGATGCACTCACACCTGCCTGCTGCCATTCCTGAGCAAGCTCTGTACTGGTGGTGCCTCACTTGCTGGACTTTCTTGGGTGCCCTGAAGCCTTCTTCACAACAATTGAACCGCTCTCCGTGAAGTTCTTGATGATCCAATAAATGGCAGCAATATCCTTGCCTGTGAAGCCCTTTTTGTGCAAAGCAATGCTGATGGCATGTGTTTCCTTGCAGGTAACCATGTTTGACAGAGGAAGAACAATGATTCCAAGCACCACCTTCCTTTTGAAGCTTCCAGTCTGTTATTTGAACTCAATCAGCATGACCGAGTGATCTCCAGCCTTGTCCTCGTCAACACTCACACCTGTGTTAAAGAGAGAATCACTGACATGATGTCAGCTGGTCCTTTTATGGCAGGGCTGAAATGCAGTGGAAATGTATTTTTGGGATTCAGTTAACTTGCATGGCAAAGAGGGACTTTGCAATTAATTGCAAATTATCTGATCACTCTTCATAACATTCTGGAGTATATGCAAATTGCCATCATACAAACTGACTGAGGCAGCAGACTTTGTGAAAATTAATATTTGTCATTCTCCAAACTTTTGGCCACGACTGTAGGCTAGCGAAATAGTCATGTCCTCTTTATCGGACGACATCCTTATTGAGCGCGTCGTTGATACTTCCTGTTTGAGTTTTGGCTTGTAAGGAGGAATCATTAGGGTTGAATTATGGTCAGATATGCCAAAGGGAGGGTGAGGGAGGGCTTTGTATTTGTTTCTGTGTGTGGAGTAAATGTGATATAGACTTTTGTCGCCTCTAGTTGCACAGGTTACATGCATTCAACAATGATTTAAAATGGATTTCAGTTTACCTGTATTAAAATCACCGGCCTCTAGGAGCGCCGCCTCTGGATGTGCATTTTCTTTGCTTATGGCCCTATACACCTCAATTAGTGTGGCCTTAGTGCCAGCATCGGTTTGTGGTGGTAAATAGACAGCTACAAAAAATACATACTGAACAGAAATATATAAATGCAACATGAAACAATTTCAATGATTTTACTGATTTACATTTCATATAAGGAAATCTGTGGATTTCACATGACTGGGCAGGGGCACAGCCATGGGTGGGCCTCGGAGGGCATTGGCCAGGACCAGCCAATCAGACAGAAATGCTCCTCAGTTTCATCAGCTGTCCGGGTGGCTGGTCTCAGACGATCCCGCAGGTGAAGAAGCCAGATGTGGAGGTCCTGGGCTGGCGTGGTTACATGTGGTCTGTGGTTGTGAGGCCAGCTGGACATACTGCCAAATTCTCTAAAATGACATTGGAGGCAGCTTATGGTAGAGAAATGAACGTTCAATTCTCAGGCAACAGCTTTGGTGGACACTTATGCAGTCAGCATGCCAAATGCTTGATACATCTGTGGCATTGCGTTGTGTGACAAACTGCACATTTTAGAGTGGCCTTTAATTTTCCCCAGCACAAGGTGCAGCTGTTTAATGATCATGCTGTTTAATCAACTTCTTGATATGCCACACCTGTCATGTGGATGGATTATCTTGGCAAAGGAGAAATGCTCACTAACAGGGATGCAATCAAATTTGTGAACAACATTTTTGAGAAATAAGCTTTTTGTGCATATGAAACATTTCTGGGATCTTTTGTTTCAGCTCATGAAACATGGGACCAACACTTTACATGTTGTGTTTATATTTTTTGTTCTGTATAGATGAAAACTATTTTGTTAAATAGTATGGTCTGCAGGTCATCATGAGGTATTCTAATTCAGGCGAGCAAGAAGTCGAGACTTCCTTAACATTAGAGATTGCGTACCAGTTGTTAACAAAGATACACCCCCCATTAACCTTACCCGATGCTGTCGTTTGGTTTTGAAGTTTCATATAAAAATCAACTATATGTACAGTATATTATCCATGTCCACAGGAAGCCAAAACCGGGCATTGAGTCTCAACTAATGTTGATTTCCCCACAGTGCCCTGCTGCTGAACTCGGTGATGTGGGCGTTCAGGGCGGAGTTTATCGCGACGAGAGCCACCGACTTCATCGGCATGATCAAGGACTGTGATGAGGCAGGATTCCCTAAGGTTAGACACATCCACATTCACCATGTGCTCTAAAAATAGCATCGTTGCCCCTCACTTCTGCCTCCAATATAGCTTTTATCTGGTATCTGTGTTGTTTACTCTTCAACTTCCTCTCTCTGTCCTCCTTCAGCACCTGTTGTTTGGCTCTCTGGGACGCAGCCTGGCCTGTGCTGACCCTCCTGAGGCGGAAAGGCTGCCCATCCTCAATGAGGCCTGGAAGGTCATCACCAAAGTGCGAAGTCCACAGGTACAGAGCAAATAACAACCCTCTTAGACAATGAAGGCGTGCCTGGTGGTTCACATTAACAAAGGGTTGCAAATGTTTCCTTCTCTTATTCCAGGATTACATCAACTGTGCTGAGATCTGGGTGGAGTTCACCTGTCGTCACTTCACTGTGAGTGTCCAAGAGAACTACAGCGCTGCCACTGAAAGAGTTCTGAGCACAAGGGTCTCGAAATGACTCCGGCTTGTATATAATCCTAATTTTCTCTGTTCTTATTCCCAGAAACGTGAGGTCAACACTGTGCTCTCTGACATCATCAAGCACATGACCCCAGACCGGGCCTTTGAGGATGCCTATCCTCAGCTTCAGTCCGTGATACGGAAGATCCTCACCTACTTTCATGACTTCTCTGTCCTCTTCTCCATGGTAAGACTCGGTGTTGACATTCTCCAGTCTCAAACAATCACTTGTGTTTTATCAGCGGGTAGATCTAACTAGTTTCTCTGTGACCCCCCCCAGGAGCGTTTCCTTCCCTTCATGGACATGTTCCAGAAGGACAGCGTCAGGGTGGGGGTGTGTCTCTCCATCATGGACGTCTTCATCAAGTACGTCTGGTTTAGCCGACACCTTTTGCTGTTGTCATGCTAATGTCACCCAAGCGAAATGTCTCTTCCGCACTATACGTGTGAAGTGTCCGTGTCTGTCCCTCATGTCTGTCTGCCTGTCTGTCTTCTCAGACACCAGCAGGAGCCCACTAGAGATCCTGTCATCCTCAACGCTCTACTCCACGTCTGCAAGACCATGCACGACTCTGTCAAGTAAGTAGCCAACTGTGTGTGTGTGTGTGTGTGTGCGTGCGGGTATGTTCTAAATTACCCTACTCTCTCTGTGTCCCTTAGTGCTCTGACGCTGGAGGACGAGAAGAGATCTCTGGCCTTGTTGATCAATGGCTTCATACGCATGGTGAGTGTCTTTGACTCAGACTGCCCATCCTCTGGGTCTCCAGACACTCCTTCCCCTCCTGCATTTCCAAGGGTGACGGCTAGTGACTCAGCATATGTCTCTCTTTCTCTCCCTCTTTCTCTCCCTCCCTCTCTCCAGGTGTCGTTTGGCCGTGACTTTGAGCAGCAGCTGAGTTTCTGTGTAGAGGCCCGGGCCACCTTCTGTAACCTGGAGCCAGTGTTGGTGCAGCTTATCCACGTGAGTCCAGCACAGCCACCACATCCTACCTTCATCGTCTTATCTGTGTGCGCATGTGGGACCACACCTCGACGCGGTTCTGCTTTGCGTTGCAATACAAAGCCCACCTTCTTCTTTAGACAGTTGATATGAATCTAGCTTAACCTTTATTTTAATCATTTTGTCGTGGTCGTATATATACTGCACATACACACACGCATAACTTTTGTCCTCTTCTCTCAGACTGTGAACCAGCTGGCCATGGAGACGAGGCGTGTGATGAGGGGGAGCCACTCCCGCAAGACTGCTGCTTTTGTCAGGGTGGGTCATGCGACCTCACTGTCTATAACCCCAACATCTGTATCCTCAATATGGCCACTAATGCGTCACTGACTCCTCGGTCTCTCTCTCAGGCATGTGCTGCATACAGCTTCATCACCATTCCCTCCCTCACCAGCATCTTCAGCCGCCTCAACCTCTACCTGCTGTCTGGGCAGGTGGCCCTGGCCAACCAGTGTCTTTCCCAGGGTGAGTCTGAGTGTGCTCTGTTCAGAATAGACAGACCCAGAGTCCTGAGGTTTTCACCAGTTCTGAAGTGAATTCTCATTCACTGTTATCGCTCTCTCCTAGCGGATGCATTCCTGAAGGCAGCGGTCAGTGTGTTGCCAGAGGTGCCACGCAGTATCAGTATCGAGGGCAAACTGCGCTCTTCTGAGGGCTTCCTGCTTGACTTCATCAACAACTTCCTGTCAGCACTACTAGTTGTGCCGGTAAGGAAACATCCCTGCTTTTCCCATAATGCTTGAAATAACTAAAGAAATAGATGTCAAGGAAGTACTTCCTGTTTGTGTGTGTGTCCAGGACCACCCAGAGGCAGGGGTGTTGTTCCTTGTGCGTGGGCTGCTCAACATGGTGCAGGACTACACCTGGGAGGACAACAGTGACGCCAAGGTCCATGTCTACATCAGCGCCCTGCCACTACTGGCTGCCATGAGTCAGGAGAGCTACCTCTACTCCATCCCCAAAGGTACTACCCAGAAACACACACCCTCTTCTCCCATACGTTTCAGGTTTATGTGGTATGTAATATAATACTATATGGCTTTTAGCTAACACTATTATCCAATGTGGCTTACAGTCATGCATTCATAATCGGGACCACCCAATTCCCGAAGCCAGCTAACACACATCCTTCCTTTCTCTTTTCCAGTGGACTCGAATGAAACACTTTATGGAGGAGATCCCAAGTTTTTGGCAGAGATCAACAAGTTATGTGAAACTCTGATTGGACAAGTGCTGGACCACCTCAAGACCTTGGGTAGAGATGAGGTAGGACGCACTATGCCAGTGTCCTGAGAATAGAATAGTCATACATTGTTTTTTGTATATATCCATAAACATGTTTTACTCTCTCTTATCCCTTCCTCTGTTGTAGAGTGTCCATAGACAGGGTAGTCTGGCCTTCTCTCTGTTTGGCTGCCTCCTAGCTCATGGGGACCTACGCAACAACAAACTCAACCAGCTGGCTGTCAACCTGTGGAATCTGAGCCACAAGCAGGGTTACTGCAACACACGCACCTCCGTGAGTAAAACACAGGCCGCTTGTAGCCATAGGAACAATAAAACATTGGAGAGATACAGTAGAAGTCCAATCATAATCTCTGTACACACAACATATTTCTCGACAGGTGCGGACATTAGAGTTCATCAAGCACCAGGCCCAGCAGCCAGACATGGCTCACCTTTCAGACATGCTCCACCGCCTCACCTTGCAGTCCAGGACCTGAGGACATCGACTGCATCCCCTTTTTCCTCTATATATCTATGTGCACTGGAGGGATTGTCTCGCCTTGCAATTGCATTCTCTGTTTAGCGCCCACGATCTGTCAACCAGGATCTTGGAGGGCTTTAAATGTTCTGATTTTCATCCTTCAGTATTTCAGTTGGACCTCGTAAACTAGGTGTGTAGACTCTATAGCCAATCAACGGATGAATTCATTGACAGATTGATATGAAAACTCAAGACGGATCAGTCCTCAAGGACTGGAGCTAGATAGCCCTGGAAACAGAGGTCCTTGGTACGCCATTGTTGGAAAGATAAATAAAAAAAGAACAGATTCATGCAATGCTGTTAAAAGTCCCTGCATTTCAGTGATTGTATACTTGTTTATGGATTTGTACTGTCCTGAAATTAAGTTTCTCCATTATGTGCTAACATTTTGTATATCATTGTAAAATTTCTGAACGTACGTGATTGAAAAAAGCAAAACCAAACCATGGCGGTGTTGTGCATTTGTAACAAATGATTGGCTTCTCTAAATGCAAACAACTCTTTCAAGCCTAGCACTCTTTAAACAGACAGTGAGAACAGAGAAGCTATCATCAGTTGTTTATTTACTCAATTAGTGTAACATTTTAAAAGGCAAACCACCCCCATTTGCATTCAACTGAAACGAATCAAAAACAAAATGTTATGTTCCAACATGCCGGCTAGCTCGCCAGAGCCCCGGTCTGTCTAAAAGCCTTTGGTCACACAATTCCGGGTATCATTTCCTACACGTTTTGTGCCTTACCATATGACTCACAAAGCAGGAGGAATATTTGATTCAGACCTTTATCCTATCCAGGCTACATATTGGTGCATTGAAAACTTGGTGCATTGAATAACCAGTGGCATTAACTTTTTTTCTTAAGTTAAGAGATGTTATAGTTGTAACACCCTAATGGACATCTTGACTATTATCAAGGCTTTAACTTTATAAAAACAAAGTATCTTGAGGTGGCTGTAGAGTAGCTTTGGAAGATTCACCCATGAGAATTTCTACAGCAGTTATAATTCCAAAACATATGAACCTGTAAAACATGAATTCAAAAAAAAAAAAACCTAAAACATGTACAGTAGCAGAAGAAAATGTAAAAGTACTGATTTAAACAACCACTCTCTCCATGTAAATGAATATTCATTTTGGATACTGGAGTATGCATTTAAGCCCAACCCGGTAAGATAACTTAAGCTTCTGGATATAGGCAATATAATACTACGGTAGGCGGGGATTGTTTCAAGTTGTTTAATCTTCTCTTTGTCCGTCTGATCGCAGTCAAACATCTGGACCGACAAAATGGAGCAGTCACCAACTCGCTGAAAATGTACCTGGGGGGGGGGGGGGTGGAGACACCCAAAATAGAAGACTTCAACTGAACTGTCTTGCATTTACATGAACATGCCAAATACATTCATCAACACACTCACAGCCACGTGTATATGATCTGAGCATACCCATCCACTCCTGTCAATTTAAACACATGTAATCTCCCATACGTAACAGATTATGAATAGTGATCAAATCCGGCTTTAGTTTGCAGCCAGGTATACGATGCCCGACAGGTAGAGGTAACTGACAGAATAAAGGAAACACTAACATAGCATCTTATTAGGACGTCGAGCAAGAACAGCTTCCATGCACATTGGCATAGATTCTAGTGTCTAGAAATCTATTGGGAGGGATGTGACACCATTCTTCCATCCTTTGGTGTTTTGTTGATGGAAAAACATTCTCAGGCACCGCTCCAGAATCTCACATAACTGTTCATTTGGGTTGAGATCTCGTGCCCTGTGGATGGGGGCATTGTCATCCTATAAGGGAATAGCGATGTTAGCCAAAATGATGGCCTGCCCAGCATTTTTACACACGACCCTAAGCAAGATGTGACGTTAATCCACCTGCTTTCATCCCTCATTTACTCAAGTGTTTCCAATATTTTGGGCAGTTACCTGTATGTCTCTCCCCAATGACACTATACCATGCAGCTCACCACACCCCCAAACACTCCTGATTATTATTGAACATTTACATGGATTACAAGTTGGTTATAATTTCTTTAATAGAAATTACTACCTCCACTTCCGGTGGATGCATGGTGAATGGGGAGAAAAAGCGTTACTCCCTAGAGAGAAGTGTTTTTCATTGTTGTTGTATCCCAGGATGAGGTGTTATTTTAGGAGCTATAATTATGACAAATTAATATGCAGTCATTGTTGAATCTTTTCTGTCCCTGGGGATGAGAGAAAATAAGAAGTCCAGGAAGTAAGGATTGCAGCTGCTTTCCTTTGAAAAGACCAAAACTACACAGAAAATTGTCCAAAACTAAGAAACAAAAACGATGAAAATAAAACCTAACATAACTCAAACGGAAAGCATTTGCATTTCTGCGCAGTCCAGGCAGTGCTGAGAGGGAAAGTTTGGCCTGCTATTTGTTCTGGTTCTGGTTGGATGTCTTGGGGAACTGGGAGGTAGGGAGACCAGCACGCCTCTGCAACCACCTGGGAGGGGAGGGGGGGTAGCCTTGCTCGTCCCAGAGCTCTCAGTCCAGCTCAATGGGGCTGCCGTCCTCCTGTGCTTCCTCTCCCTCCTCATCTGAACCCATCAGGCTGTTCAACAGGTTTCCTGACAGACACAGAACACACTTCAATGAAACACACAAAAAAAAAAAACTACAGTTTCCCCAACGCAGCTTTCAATGGTGAAATAGTCTGCAGAGAGTCACAAGCACTTACCGAGCAATCCACCATATGATGAGGACTGTTTGGGTGGCACCCCGAAGAAAAGCTGACCTATCCTGTCGAGATACTGACGCAAGCAGGCAGTCAATGGAACAGGAAAATTATTATTAGACACCATGCTGAGTTATAATGCTACGTGACCCCGGCGGGACACTCACTATATGGTCAAACTCACCTCATTATACATAGGGTCCCTCTTCAGGGAAGGCTGATACTGTTCACATAGCACTGTGAACACTGTTAATTTCCCTCTGCAGAGGAGAACATACAAGGGGAGGCACATTTATGAGAACCTGGCAAAACAATGTGGGTTCTATTCGAAGGGTGGTTGAACAAACAAGGCCTTACCCATCCACTGCCAGCAAGAGAAACCAGATGAAGTTGAGCAAGGGCTGAACAAAGGGAGGGCCCTTCTCTATTGAGGGGTGTTTCTGAGTATATGTGCTGAACACCACAGATGCACTGTTTTTGTTCTTTAGACAGAGGAACCTGAGCAGTGAGAGAGGGGGAGGGGAGGGACAGAGCTGAAAAAGCAATTAAACAACATAGCAAACAGCTATTGATGACAGACTGAAAACAGATCTAGGTGGCGCGAGACAGAGACTTACTGTAGGACGGCCTGCGCCACAAACATGTCCACCTCGCTGCGAAAGCCCCGCTGCGCCGAGTACTCCACCAGCATCTGGGCACAGCCCTCTCCATCAGAGGAGTGCAAGAAGTGGTAGCGAGACTCACTGTAGTTTTGCTCTAAACAGATAGAATTAAATCATATTCAAACTCTTTGTTGAGGGAAAAATGATATCTTTGCCATTTAGAATGTTCAGAGTTTTCCCGTTGAATACCTTTCCACAAGGTGACTGCCAGGAGCTGATGCAGTTTGGGGGAGCCCAGCTTCCCCGAGCCGCCTGTGGACCACTTGAGTGCGCGGGACACAAATGCTACTCTCTCTGGGGAGTTAGGGTCCATCAAACTGAACAGCTTAGCCAGGTGCTCTGCAATGCAACACAGATGAGGTTAACACAGAGACGACGATACACTGACACCAACTGTGTTCATAATGTTTAATTACGATGAAGTATGTATCTTCGCTCACCTAAGTCTTCGTCCTCTACCGTTGCCTCTGATTTCTCCAAAGACTCCAGCACCAACATTGACAGGTCTGCAGCACTGTTGAGCTGCGGATGACAACAAAAAAACAAACAGTAATTTGCCACAGAACTCTTATACAACGGTTAAGTTGTGAATTAATACGATTGCTAGCTATAGCGCTTAGACTCTAAAAGAGACGCTACAAAAACTACATTAATGTATGAATGCCCCAGTGCCAGGCTTTCTTATACCTGGTTGTAACTGAAGAAGAGCTGGGCGCCATTGTACATCAACTCCCTGGCATCTGCATGCTTTGCCTGTGACATATACCTGTGTCAAACAGAGATGGCAAATGTTATGTCACTGACAAACTGCATTCAAACCAGGTTAAGAAAGTGGCAATATGAATGGTAGTGTGGTGGTCCCACTAGGAAATACTGAGGGATGAAAAGTAGTACTCAGTCACTGGGCCAACATTTCTCAATACACAACAGTAAATAACAGTTAACTGTCACTCAGGGTGTTTTCACACTTGGTCCCTTTCAGGCAAAAAATGTAGGTAAGTTAAGTTGAAAGTGAAAAATCCAAAAGGAACTCAGACACCTCAAAAGAGCCCCTGATGCGAACCGAACTGAGACCATCTTGAGAGCTTGAATTCCATCTGGTTCCCTTCCTTAGGGCAATGTGAACACAAAAATATACTACCGTTCAAAAGTTTGGGGTCACGTAGAAATGACCTTGTTTTTGAAAGAAAAATACATTTTTTGTCCATAAAATAACATCAAATTGATCAGAAATACAGTGTAGACATTGTTAATGTTGTAAATGACTATTGTAGCTGGAAGTGGCAGATTGTTTTTTAGGGAATATCTACATAGGCATACAGAGGCCCATTATGAGCAACCATCACTCCTGTGTTCCAATGGCATGTTGTGTTAGCTAATCCAAGTTTAAAAGGCTAATTGATCATTAGAAAACCCTTTTGCAATTATGTTAGCATAGCTGAAAACGGTTGTGCTAATTAAAGAAGCAATAAAACTGGCCTTCTTTAGACTAGTTGACTATCTGGAGCGTCAGCATTTGTGGGTTTGATTACAGGCTCAAAATGGCCAGAAACAAAATACTTTCTTCTGAAACTCATCAGTCTATTCTTGTTCTGAGAAATGAAGGCTATTCCATTTGAGAAATTGCAAAAAACTAAAGATCTCATACAACACTGGGTACTACTCCCTTCACAGAACAGCTCACACAGTCTCTAACCATAATAGAAAGATGAGTGGGAGGCCCCGGTGCACAACTGAGCAAGAGGACAAGTACATTAGAATGACTCATTTGAGAAACAGATGCCTCACAAGTCCTCAACTGGCAGCTAGAGTAAATAGTACCTTTAAAACACCAGTCTCAACGTCAACAGCGAAGAGGCGACTCGGGATGCTGGCCTTCTAGGCAAAGTTGCAAAGAAAAAGCCATGTCTCAGACTGGCCAATAAAAAGGAAAGATTAAGATGGGCAAAAGAACAGACACTGGACAGAGGAACTCTGTCTAAAAGGCCAGCATCCCAGTCACCTCTTCACTGTTGACTTTGAGACTGGTATTTTACGGGAACTATTTAATGAAGCTGCCAGTTGAGGACTTGTGAGTTGTCTGTTTCTTAAACTAAGCACTAATGTACTTGTCCTCTTGCTCAGTTGTGCACCGGGGCCTCCCACTCCTCTTTCTATTATGGTTCGTGCCAGTTTGAACTGTTCTGTGAAGGGAGTAGGAAACAGATCTTCAGTTTCTTGGCAATTTCTCGCAAGGGATAGCCTTCATTTCTCAGAACAAGAGACTGACGAGTTTCAGAAAAAAGTTCTTAGTGTCTGGACATTTTGAGCCTGTAATCGAACGCACAAATGCTGATGCTCCAGATACTCAACTAGTCTAAAGAAGGCCAGTTTTATTGCTTCTTTAAATCAGAACAACAGTTTTCAGCTGTGCTAATATAATTGCAAAAGGGTTTTCTAATAATCAATTAGCCTTTTAAAATTATAAACTTGGATTAGCTAACACAACGTGCCATTCGAACACAGGAGTGATGGTTGCTGATAATGGGCCTCTGTTACGACCTATGTAGTTATTCAATTTTGTATTAATTTTTATCATACGTTTACAGCTACAATAGTAATTTACAACATTAACAATGTCTACACTGTATTTCTGATCAATTTGATGTTATTTTAATGGATGAAAAAAATATGCTTTTCTTTAAAAAAGAAGCACATTTCTAAGTGACCCCAAACTTTTAAACTGTAGTGTGTGTGTGTGTGTGGAGTTTTGTACTGACACAATGTTAAGATTATTTATTTGCAATTATGTTAATCTACAGGCGAAGAGTTCTTCTTAAGCTGTTTATTCAATTTTGAAGTGTGAGAAGACAACAACGTACACTATATATACACAAAAGTACATGGACACCCCCCTTCAAATTAGTGGATTCGGCTATTTCAGCCACACCGTTGCTGACATGTGTATAGAATCGAGCACACAGCCATGGAATCTCCATAGACAAACAATGGCTGTAGAATGGCCTTCTTGAAGGGCTCAGTGACTTTCAACGTGGCACCGTAATGGGATCCCATCTTTCTAACAGGTCAGTTCGTCAAATGTATGCCCTGTTAGAGCTGCCCTGGTCAACTAAGTGCTGTTAATGTGAAGTGGAAATGTCTAGGAGCAACAACGGCTCAGCCGCGAAGTGATAGGCCACAAAATTTGTCCTCGGTTGCAACACTCACTACTTAATTCAAAACTGCTTTAGGAAGCCTAAGATCACCATGACCAATGCCAAGCGTTGGCTGGAGTTGTGTAAAGCTTGCTGCTATTGGACTCTGGAGCAGTGGAAACGCGTTCTCTGGAGTGATTCACCATTTGGAAGTCCGACAGACTAATCTGGGTTTGGCGGATGCAAGGAGAACGCTACCTGCCGAAATGCATAGTGCCAACTGTAGAGTTTAGTGGAGGAGGTAAAATGGTCTGGGGCTGTTTTTCATGGTTCGGGCTAGGCCCCTTAGTTCCAGTGGAGGGAAATCTTAATGCTACAGCATACAATGACATTCTAGACGAGCCCTGACCACAACCCCACCAAACACCTTTGGGATGAATTGGAACACAGACTGCGAGCCAGGCCTAATCGCCAACATCAGTACCCAACCTCACTAATGCGCTTGTGGCTGAATGGATGCAAGTCCAAGCAGCAATGTTCCAATATCTAGTTGACAGCCTTCCCAGAAGAGTGGAGGCTGTTATAGCAGTAAAAGGGGGACCAACTCCATATTAATGCCAATGATTTTGGAATGAGATGTTTGACAAGCATATGTCCACATACTTTTGATCGTGTAGTGTATTTGGTGAGAATCACACCATAGTTACAAAATCCATTCTAGCTCTTAAAGGTCAGTTGCCGACATTGGGTGTACAATTTTCAATTAAGCCTACAAGATTATTTAATCTGCTGCCAATAATATGTACATGTTAATATTATCTTCTGCTTACAATGACTATGTCTCACGTTTAAACTAAATGCAATCTATTAGCTTCCAAAATGTATGTTGGTATATCTAGCTGTCTGAAGGAATGGCTTGTCCTATACTTTTACCCAGAGTGTAGTGAGTGAATGTTGGAAAAATATCTTGGTACCTTTCTAAACATAGCAATGTGAACGCAAAGGGAAAGTCGTTCTTTCGTTTTTTTTACCCCAGAGTTCACTTCTTTAAATAGTACTATATCTGAAAACACCCTTAGTTAACGTAAAGGCTGTGGCCACACAGTTCTCATGTGCAGTTAGGCTACCTGTCATGACTGTCAAACATGGGAGCTCATCCAACAGCAAGTTAATGAATGAGACCATAGTGATGGTGACGGGAAGTCATGAATCGTGGGCAATACCAAACACCATAGCTTAATTGATTGTGCATGCTTAGCAAAGTTGACTAGCTTACGTTAAGTAGTTTATTTTATCTACATTTACTAACCAGCTAACTACAAACCAAGCTAGATGGCAAGTTAGTTAGCGTTAGCTAACTAGTACTTGACATGGTTTTTGCTGGGCTTGGGCTGACAGTCTGTACTGTTTGTAAGTGTGCCAGGTTAGTGAACTGTATCTTTACTAAACGAACATGGGCATTGCGGGTAGATAGCTAGCTAGCTAACGTTAGTAAAGGAGATGGGTTGGCGCTAGCTTATATTATTGCGACATTGATGAGCTAACTAGGCTAGCTAGCTAGGCGGATAATTCCAGTGATTGACGCATAAGTGTCCATTCAAAAATAAGGACTGACCCGAGTGGGTGGGGCAGTACCGTGAATCAACGAATCATGCAATATAATGGAGGCAGCAAGGTTGCTAAGCAGAAAGATCAGAAAAATGAAGGCCCAAGAAGCTAACGAAAATGTTAATTTCTTACCTAAAAAACAAGGTTCTGTACATCTGGTGAGCCTCATAGTAATCTCCCTTTTCTACACTCGCTCGCAGTTTCCCTTCAACCCGCTGCGTTCCTCCACGGTTTCTTGCGCTGGAGCACTTCAGAGCCTCCTGCTCCGACATCATTGTTCCCAGCAGCTCGGCCCAACAACCAAGCCAAGCGTTGACAGTGCAGAAAGCGGATGCACAAAAAAATACCTATGACCTATTTCACTTGCCGTAGTTAGGTATTTGCCATCCAGTTTCTAAATTTCCCGCTAAATATTTCACCGCTATTTTCATTTCACTATTTCTTAGACACTGAAACACATTGTTGTATTAGTTACCTTTATCTAGCTATGTGTATTAGCTCTGGTCTAGGCGTTAATGTCATGTAGATATGACCTGGCTTTCTGACGATACTTGGTAAGCACCGATAGCCAAGCTATCATTATTCAATGTAATAGTTAAATAGCTAGTTAAATTAACTTCTCATTTTAAGCCATCTCATAATAATCATATGCAGTGGGGCACCCATGTCAACCAAACTTCATCCTGGTCTGGAAGGTGGAGCACATTACTGTATGTAATAGTGGTATAGTACTTTATCACAAAACGTTGAATGTGTGATAAGGCTAGAAAATCCCACTATGCTGTATAGCTGTTCTGTGGAGATTCAGTGTATGTCCAGTCCAGCTCTGAGCAGCTTCTGTGAGGGGAAAAAATACATCACCGGTATCCTCAAAGACAGAGTACGAAACTCTTGACAACTGCTGCCCCTCCCTCATTGTCGAGTGATTCTACCACCGCAGATGAATAGCGACCGCTGCACCTGAGAATTCACCACCCAGCACTCATGGATCCAGATTTCTCTGTTCAGTCTAGGACGAGTGTGCCATACATACTCTCCGTTGTGTATTTTTCCCCAAGTTATTGGACATATGTCAAAATCTGTGTGTGAATGTGTGCACACATCAGGAAGAAGGGTGGAGCATCAGTCTGCAACCAAACTCTGCTGGTGTGCCATGACAAAACATTTCCACATATGTTGAAACTATTCTGCCTTATTTCCTTTCAAAGTTATTAATAAATCAAAAAAAGCTAAACTCAAATCAATGACTGATACATAAATCAAAATCAAGGTTATTTATTTGAACATTTTACACATTACAATTATGTACAAAAGACAAAAATAAAATTATAAAACAAAATAAACCTGTATAGTCCCAAGACCATTTACAAATAGTCCAAAAAGCCTTTACAAAAATATATTACACAGATTGGCATTTCAGTAACTCGGGACAAACAATGAGATTTACAACTGGGCACTTGAAGATACTCAATAAAGGGCTAAAGCCTGACTTCTGTGGCTGAAAGGACCAGTGCAAGATATCCTTAACTTACTTGAGCGGTAAATTCCCTTTAAAAAAATGCAAACAAATTAATAACATTTTATAATTGCAGCATATACATATTTCAAAGCAACACTGATATTAGTAGACTTAAAAATGACAAACTATTGACAAAATGTACAAGTTTACATTCTTCCGTTGTTCGTAAGAACCTGGGCCCATATCCACAACGCATTTTAGAGGAGTTGATCTATGATCTTATTCATTATCATCCAAAAGGACAAACTGATCTTAGATCAGTACTCCTACTCTGATATGCTTTGTGGATATGGGCCCTGGTTTCAACATGAGCGACAAGGGCTCAACACACATGAATTCAGTTGTCAACACATATAGCGCATGTATAAATAGACTGAGTAAATGTACTTGAAACATTCCTTAACCAATAAAATCTTGTCTGACGTAGTAAAGCACAGAATCGCATCCATATTTTCCTCCCCTATTTAGGAGCCCAATGTTACTTTGAGATTATTCTGTCAAATGAAAGCCGTTTTACAAATGTAATAAATTATTAGTGGTTGGGTGATAGTCCTTCAAAAGTCAGGCACCAGTGGCCATGCTTCAGATTCAGACCTGTGGTCACTCTGTTAGAGCCTCTGTCCTGGTGGGATGAGTTAGTGCACAGAAAGTTTGTGGATCAAGCATATTTACGTGTGCGCATAATTGTCTCCAGTCATCTGCAGAACATTAAAATGTAGACAGGGTGGTCTGATCTGTGCCATCAGTTGACACTGGGCTGACCGTGCACTCTGATGCGGTACAGGCAGGTGTACTCCGGGTGACCCCAGTTGGACAGCACTCGAACCTCAATGATCTGATAGGCTTTATCATTCTCCTCCTGTGGATAGATAGCAGAAGACACTCAATTTAGACTCAAGCCATGTAAGAAGTATCAAGACCTAAAACTTTCCAAGTCACCATCTCTAACCGTACTAGAGATAAATGCCATGTGGACTACTAACATAACATCTTCCACTGGCCAATCAAGCCCCTTGAGGTAGTGTTGAAGTGTACTTACGGTGACAGGATAAGTCTGAAGCGCATCTTCATCATCCTGGTAGGTGTAGCTGCCCAGTAACTTACCCTCCTCCTGGTACTCATCATCCAGACCCTGGAAACAAGAGTACACAGTTAGAAAACAGCAGAGATCCACAGCAATAAAATGTGTCAATCAGTAGCGCCTCACCAGAGCACACTCACAGTAAATGTGTGTGACTGACTTGAGTGTCTACTAGGTTTGCTTCTGAATGGCTGAGCCAGTAATAGCCGACATTAATGTTAATTGGGTAAGCAGGGTAGTTGAGGTTTGCATGGCTTACATAGACGGTAAACTGGCGCGGGGCGCTGCTGATGGTGCCTGTTGGCGAAAGGGATTTGGGGATGTGCTCCAATGAGAAGGCAGAGGGCACGATCCTCATGGAGAGACGAATCACCAGGTAACCATGAGAACCCTGAAACGCCCAGCAGTTCCCTGGATGGACGTCAGGCTGCAGTGTAAGAGAGAGCTCAAGATTAAACCAGGTTATGGATGGACTACTTTTGAAAAGGTCTTCCATGTGTCGGCAAGGCAGTATCAGGAACGGAAACCCAATGTAATGAATCTAGTAAATCACGAAGAGATCATAAAACTCAGATTCGTCTCATGTGGTGCGATGACTTAATTCGAACCTGTATGGCCACACGAGGAGACTGGGAGAAGTACCAGAGTGGGAGGCCAAACAGACTCATCAGTGCAGTCTTTGTCTCGTACGTCTCAGAGCAGCGAGTGCTTAGGATGCTGCCGCCTGTAGACACAGAAAAACACAGCCATTGATAGCTCATGTCACTTTCATGACTGTACACAATGTCAACCACACCCATTTTACACAGAGGGCAATGTTAAAGCGAGTCATACCAGGAACTACTGTACAAAGTACAAACAGATCATTCAAATAATAGGCAGTAGATGATTCATTATTTGTATTTATTTTTTAAAGCCTAGTCGCCACGCCCCATCACAACAACTGTGAAACTTTACCGCCAGACTCCAGAGCATAGTCTACCAGGCCAGTCCGATCCTGGGAGTAGAGTTTCAGAGCATTCTTCACTATGAGCTGTACATGCTGGAGGAGGAAGAAAGGAAAATAGTGGTTGGGTGAGGAAATGGAATAGTGCAGACGATCACATTGCATGAAATAATTTTCAAATCCAAAACACTCAATCTTAACTTTTTGGGTGACCCAACCAAATTCACTGAAACAAGAGTTAGAGCAGTAGATCGGTTCTATGTGCGCCATTTAAATGCTTTCTGTTCTTAAGTTTAGTTTTTGCGTCTTTTACTTCCAGTTTTGTACACCAGCTTTAAAACAGCTGAACATATAACCTTTTTGTTTATAGAAAATATATTTCACAGCAGTTTAAATGGTACAAGGCTTTCATCAACTAAATTCAGCCACGGGTCGATTATTTTCTCAAGCGGATGGTCCGGGGGCCAGAACAATTACAAATCATTTCTAGACTGCAAATTGACCGCAAGAAGCCCACATTTAAAAATATCTATATTTGACTAAAACATAAGCATTTCAAACCTTGCTTACATATGTATATGATCACGTTGCACTCTATAATGCATGGGAATACTTAGGTTGGCCATATAAAAACGGCCACCCGTGGTCCGCTAGTTGGCAAACACTTCTCTACACTATACTTGTTAATTTAGTCAAACTGAAATTAGGCAAACTATTCCAATTTTAGCAACCGGGAAATGCTTCAGCGATTTCTTAATAAAAAAATAATTAGACCAATAAAAACTACAAAATTCCCCAAACCAAACCTCCTACCTCCTCAGACATCCCGGCCCCTGCGGCTCCAACAGTGTGCATCACAGTCTGAGTGACAGTCTCAGTGCTGTGCGTCTCCTGCCTGGCCCTGCTCTTCTCCAGCTGCAGGGTCACGTTCTGCAGGATGCTGAGCTCTAGGGAGGTCAGAGAGGCGTGCACATCAGCCCCGCTTACATAGCGCTCAGAGAGCCACTGCAGCAGGGACTCTGGGAGCTCCTTTTCTCCGGTTTGGGAATCTCCGACCTGCTCGCTGCGAGAGAACAGGGCCCGCAGTTCCGTCCTCACCTGGGCAGACACTTGCTCAGACACCTGCCACAACCACACAGTGAGACAGACACCATCAGACAGAGGTCAACAGAGAGGATTTATATAAAGAACTCCAGCAAAATCATGGGGTGCAGCCATGGGGAGAAAAAAACTCATTCTGATTGGCTGGGCCTGGCTCCGAGTGGGTGGGCCTATGCCCTTCCAGGCACACCCATGGCTGCACCCCTGCCCAGTCAGGTGAAATCCATAGAAAATTGATTGATTTCCTTATATGAACGGAATTTTAAAAACGTGTTGCGTTTATATTTTTGTTCAGTACAGTTAGCTACCTCCCACACCGTATCCATTTGATCCCTGGGTCATTGAATGAGGGAATTATTTCACAAGTATTTGGTTGTAATTGTAATGTTGCAGAGTGGCCAACCCTCATCCAGGAGAGCTACTGGGTGTGCAGGCTTTTGCGCCAGCCCTGCTCGAACACAACACATTGTTAAAAACATGTATTTTTATTTTTAAACAAGACCTTGATAAACTGACTGGTATGTTTGAGCAGGGATGGATCAAAAGCCTGCACACCCAGTAGCTCTCCAGATGGAAGGTTGACGGCCCACGTGTTTTATACAGTAGCCTGTCAGTGCAGTGTTTTAATTTGTGGCGAGTTAACTGCCTTGCTCAAGGCCACAACAGCAGGAGATCTACCACATTGGATAAGAGACCAGCAGCCTTCCATTGTCAATACCAGTGATAATAATGTGATTACCAGTGATAATAAGGTTATTTTGTCAAGTGGTTCCTTGTATCATTTACAACCCAATTCTCAGTCACCTTTTTGGCCTATGGTGTTACAAACCAAGTGACTTGAGCTTTTGGACATGTTAAAAATAAAAATGGTAATGTCAAGCCCTGGTACAATGCATGCACAGTACAGAGCAAGCTACTCACCGTTTCATGGAGTGTGTCCAGGCGGTCACACATGCCCTGGCATCCCATCACCCCCTGCAGGTCCTGCCTAATGCCCCCCAGCGTTGCCTCTAGAAGTTGCACCTCCGCCAGCAAGGCATCACGGGACTCGCTGTCCACACCCACACTGAAAGAGCACACATTGTCACGAGGAGGAATATTCAACACCAATCATGATTTTATTGAATTATTACAATCCAAAATGGTTAAGTGCTGAACTCACTTGACTTGCACAGGAACTGGTGGCAGTGCAGGTGTAGCACTGGAAGTGTCTGCTTGCCTCCTCTGCACCTCCTGAAGACGTAAAATCAACATAACATGGATATATGACAAATACTTTTTAATAGAGCTTCTACAGTAAAGTAAGTGCATAGAATTGAGTATAGGCTCTGAGTCTATACCTCTGTCTTGGCAGTCAGTGTCTGCAGCAGCACCTCTAGCTGAGCCAGACGAGACTCTTGGCCCTGCTGCTGCACCACATACTGCTCTC
Organism: Oncorhynchus clarkii lewisi; assembly: GCF_045791955.1. NCBI lineage: Eukaryota > Metazoa > Chordata > Actinopteri > Salmoniformes > Salmonidae > Oncorhynchus > Oncorhynchus clarkii. The sequence continues at coordinate 55,434,141 of NC_092166.1, forward strand.
CAATCTCCTGACTCTGAACAACACAGGAAGAGTAGCTGAATGAGCATACAGAAGCTAAAAAAAAGTAAAAAAGCTAACCAAATAAGCGTACCGAATTGTATACTTGTTTACTTTTCATTACAAGCTAAATTAATATACTGGATAAAATGAATCCCTAACAATCCAACCAGGATAATCTCACCAGTTCTCTCCGCAGTGCTGCATCCTTCTCCATCCCTCTCTTCAGCAGAAGGAGTCTCTCCTCCAGCAGGCCAGACACCCACAGCCCCATGCTGTCCTTGTCCGTCTGGGTGTCCAGCTGCTCTCGTACAGACTGGTAGAGACTCAGCACCTCCCTGTGCTGGTTTTCCTGCCTTCGGCCCCCTCGCTCCACCTTCTCCCACAGTTGGGCCAGCCTCTGCTCCAACCGGGCTAGGCGCTCAGAGTCCACAGACACCAGCACACTGCCTGGCTGCTCTCATACATGGGAGGATAGAGGTCAGCTAACTGTGCAACTAGCCTCATCCATAGAATTAGATGGTCTTACGCAAGATGACAATCATAAATGGTGAATGAATACGAGCATCAATATCACTTCAACCTGTGAGACAGCTGGTGGTGGTTGAGCCATGATGGGCTGGCTGTCTTTGGTTGGTTCCAGAGGGGTCTGACTGAAGGAGTAGGCCGTCCTCCACTCAGTGATGTTAATGGCAGGCAACACAGACAGCAGGCTGGACGGACCCCAATGCCACAGAGCTGGGAGAACCCAGAGGAGGATAAATGAGACAGAAAAGGTGTCTGCAGTGGAATGCGGTTGAAATATGTCAGAATAAGTGACTGCACAGTACTACGGAATATGGATAACCAGCAGCAGGGCTTCGGGGTGGACAGCAAGAGCGGTACTACTCACCCAGGAGGACAAGGAGGAATGGGAGCAGAATCAGCAGGAGTTTGAGGAGCTTGGGAAGGCACCTATGAAAAACAGGAACACCCTTGTTAGTGTGATCACATGTATCCCATCCACAAGCCTCGGGTGTTACTCCAGCAGCCCCAAGAGACTCACCGTGTCAAGACGAAGATGTTGAGGAGCGACATGACGGTGGCCAGATGATACCATCCAGTCCCCAGCCACCAGAAAGCCCCGGTCACTGACTTCCCTGAACACACAATAAAAGAAAGCCATGGAGAGCAGATTAGTGGAAGTTCTTCAGGAGGTGGGAGGGGTAGAGGCACTTCCACACAGCACTAAAGATTAGGTAATTAAGTACATTCACCAGATGAGGTAAGTGCAGGTTACGGAGTTAGTTACAGACAGGGGCGATAGAGCAACAGTGTTCTTCTCTGTCAGCGTAGATGCAGAGTGCAGCAGAGATTTTTATTTATTTTTATATATATTTTTTTTAGGGAGAGCCCATCTTTCGTTTAACCGCAGTACTCCATCACACTCCTGTTGACAAATTGCTCCCATTCTTGGAACAGATTTTAAAATCGAAATTCCCGCCCAGAGGGACAGAAGCAGCAGACAGATGGGGAAACACTTCTGCAGACAGCCGTTGTAGTTTCCTAGCCTAACACAGCAAATTCAAATGATGAAACGCAAATTAAATGGAACAGGTAAGAATGAGTCCCAGTATTTTGTAAGAGCCTGCAGCACCTGTTAAACCGCAAGGTTAGATTGCACTCCAAGCCACCATTCTAATAGGTTTTAAAAGGTAGAAAGACACACAAGCTAGCCATGGGGAGACTAGAACTAGGAGGAAACATGCAGGCCAAGCAGAGGTTTATCCGGAGGTTGAGAGGCTGGTTAAACACGGTAAGAGTGTGGAGTTATTTGAAACATGGTAAAATGGTGACCTGGGGACACGGCTGCCAACCAGAGAACAGACAGCATCCTCCTCATCACGGACCGCACAGCTGAGCCTGCCTTCTGCCCCGCCCACAACACACTGGAGCCTGGGGACCAACCAAGTAACAAAAAACAAGGGACTAAAAAGGTTGAACTGGATTCATTCATTTCAAGTGTATGAGGATAGGCCAGAGTTTGATCGCTTAATAGGTAACCTGAGTAAGCAGTGGCAAGCCACAGTTCCCCCAACACATGGTGTGACCGGCGGACCCGTGATGAGGATTGGACAATGCGCGTCTCCACGCGCTGCTTCCCTTTGCAGTCGTCACCTGTTATCGTAAGCAGTGTGGATGAGCAGCAAAAGGATGACATTGTTTTGAGAGACTAAAGAAAATTATAAAAACATCAGAAGGGCTGACATTTCTGCTAACAAAGAAACCTAACACAAGTAAATGGCAGATGTGTGTAGCCACAAAGAGTGAGTGAAAGGCTAAGAGGAAGCTCTCTTTACATCTCTGGGTTGCCCAGTGACAGAAGCACTCAGCTACAGCACAAGATGTAGGCTACTCACTAACTACACCAATCACCTTTAAAAAATACAAAAAATACACATACATAGTACATGTCAAAGTCAACAAAAATGTCAAAGTCAGTTACACTTACAAAGAGCACCATTCAGATTCATGCGTTTCCCCTCAGTCCCCAACTCATTTACATTCATGCTTCCGCAGTAGCTGGAGTGAGCTACAACCAATAAGAAAGAAATCAAATAAAACAACTAAATAGACAAACTTCAAAAACATCCCTCCTTCCCTTCACCGGAGCTGAGGAACATAGTGAGTCGAGAGCATTTGCATGTCACCAGGGCAACAGCTAAAGCAGCCCATTTGTTTGGAAGAGAAACAGAGGGTGAAATCTGTGTGGTCAAAGTGAAAACACCAGAATATAAAAAGGTAGTGTGATGTAAAAAGGAGTGAAAGGTGTAGGCAGGATAAACTGTGGTAGTGTCAGCCTCTCTCCCCCTAGAAAAAGAGAAAGAAAAAAAGAAAGAGGGAGAAGTCAGAAGTCAGTGACAAGGAGTGTGAGTTCAGGTTAATCAGTGAAAGCCACCATGATCATTCACACAGCATCTGCAACCTCCAGAGTCAGTGCAGGTTCAGTACAGTGCAGCAGGAAAAGACTCATTCACCATTATCTATTCAAAAACAGAGTCAAAGCAAGAGTGAAATGAAGAATTGGTGCACTGCAAGCAGCAAGATTCCTGAAATCAAGTGTCAAGTATTGACCCACGCAAATCAACACCCGCCTTGTGGAAGCCCAGATGCCACAAAAAAATGGGTTAGCCTCTAAAAAAAAAAAAGAGCAGTGGAATACCTCCATTAACCACTTTTCTGCCCACACTGCCCGTCTTCAGCACAGCAGCCTGTATGAGCAGAGTCACTACACACACAGTGAAGGCAGCTGCCCTCCTGCTATGGTTCAGACAGGTGTCTAAAGCTGACCACAGGACACCTAAAGAGAAAGAGCGTATTTTTTTTTATATATATTTTTTTTAAAAGAACGACCCAGATGACATGATTATGTTAAGCTTCAGCAACATGCTTTATCAGATGTATTGGCAGCCTGCACGAGCCACTGTTACAGAGAGCAGGAAAAAGTTGAGCCCCCCCCCCCCCATCTATAAACAGTGAATTATCTGATATAGTCATCATTCATAACACAAAAAAAGTGGGAAGCTGCCAGGTAGATGTGTGAGGAATAGAGAGGAAATGTTGGCGCTGTAAAGACATCAAGAGGCAGAGCCGGCGCAGAGCCTGATACCTGTGCCCTCTTTACGTGACCTCAGCAGCAGCACACTCTGTAAGAGCAGTGAGAAGACGGACGCCACAGAGGCTGCTGCCCTCCTGCTCACGCGCACACAGGTGTCCGAGAAGGACACCAGCACACCTGAATCAAATCAAGTCAACTTAGTTCAAAATGCACTTTACATAATCACAACATGTCAAAATGTTAAGAAATGCCAAAACTCACGCATCTACACTGTATGATATTCCTTCAAAACGAAAATGGGAAGGCAAAACTCACACTCCCAGGTACAACGCACGTTTTAAGGACATACACGTTATAGTACTTCTGTGGCTGCCTCGCTCACCCGTCCTGTGCTTGCGGCTTTTGTCCCTGGCGTAGATGGTGGAGGGAGGTGAGGCGGCAGGGGCTGTCAGGGCCTGCTTGTTGGTGGCAGAGCGGGCTGCAGTTGAGGAGTGCTTGGAGTAGGCAGTGAGCGCGTAATTTCTGTCCAGGTGGATCGTGCGGTCCTTACAGAAGCTTCCGTTGACCATGGAGGTCTGGGTCTGTGCAGAGTTAATGTCTCCGTTGGCCTCACACATACTGTCTGTCATGGTCCGCTCTGAGAAACACAGATTTGATCATATAAAATAAATATATTAATTTTAAAAAATTACAAATTTAAAAAATAAATAATGATAAATGTAAAAAATAATAATAATTAACAAAATTGCTCATTGTAAAGGAATCCATTCAAGACACAGGCTGATGTTGCGGACAGTACAAGTAACTGATTGATAAGTTCCTTTTAAAAATGACCTTTGAGTTCAGAGTCTTCATCCAAGCCCCAGAAGCCTTCGACCAGTGTGCGCTCCTGGATACACGACTTGTCCAGCATGGAGGAGAGCAGGGAGGCGTCGCTGGCGGCCACGCTGTGCAGGCTGCTGTTGTGCTGCTGGGAGCCATGCTGGCTCTTAAGGGGCGTGGTGAGGAGCAGAGACTGGGAGCAGGAGACAGAGTGCTGCTGAGACCTCCTGCTCTTCAACGCCCTGGGAGAGAACAGAAAGTCAGATTAGACATAGAAAACCATGGATGTAACATTTTCTGGGCCCAAATCAATTGAAGGAACCATAGGGCGACCTACAACATCGCTTACTTGGAATCTCTGCGACTGGCTCCTCCTGCACTGAAGGAGGCGCTGTGGTACATGTGGTTGAGAGAAGAGTCCAAGCTGTCGTCGCCATAGAGACCAGTGGTGGAGTGCAGACGCAGGCTCCGCCGAGACATCCTGGGAGACTCTAAGACGGGCGTGATCCTGTGCTCCTTCTCAAAGTCCAGGGCTGTTGTAGAGTAGCTGGAGCTGAGCAACACAAGGAAGAGAAGATGGGAGGAATGCATTAGATTAGAATAAAAAAAAAAGTCGCAGTCTCTAATCAGTGATTCAATCGATTGGCAATGCCCTTCGGTTTTCATTGTCCTTGGTGTCTTGAAAAGGGCACTTCTTCAAATGTACTACCATATTATGTAGCCTATACATCACACATAAATATTAAAGTAGAGCCTATGATCCAACTTCCTTCACAGTTAATATACAAAAACAGGGAAGGTGCAATTGGTCCCCAATGGCAGAAAACATTGTACTGTCAGCACAATGATTAAACTGAGGCTGCCATTGTATTCCCCTGTCCAGTGTTGAACAGTATACCAAAATTCCTGTACACTAGAACATGGAAAAACAGTTTGGTACTCGAATTTGTTACTTTCAGTACTTCTGTAAATTGTGTGTCGCAGCCAATGTCCTCCACGGAACGCACCGTGCCTGCTCCACTCAATGCAAGCATGCAATCGGAGTCTGAGCTGCATCATGTTAGCTCCCTCATGCTGCACAGAACTTAACACACGTGAATATTTGAGACACTACACGTAACATTTTTGAAACTGAGCAAAACAACGAATGTTCATACAGGCTAGAACACTTTACAATGCAAGACGATACCGGTAGCTTCCAGCTAGGCTAACTTTCCTTGCTAGCATCATGAAGTTAATAGCATCAATTCACTACCCTAGTACCTTTGTGAAACGCAAAATATGCTGATTGCCACCAAAAACATGAATTCGCTTAAAATCTCTCCCTCACTTCTTTCCCTCTCCCCCAAAGGGCTCCAACAGGCCGCACCCCTCTTCGCTTGTGAATGAAAGCATTACAGGTTAAGAGATTCTGCACACTTTTATAAAATAAGCTACTTCTATGCAAATGTTGTTCAGTACAATAAAATAAGTCCCACATGGAAGTGAAGCAGATTCATGGGGCTACAGAGGACATCAGCCAAAACAAGCTCAATAAGTCAACGCATGCAAACACTCCTACTGAATATGAAGTCACCTGTATTGTGAATAGACCGAGGCTACATCCTGATATGCCCAGTTTATCAAATGGAGATGTACCATTCCAATAAATTAATGCCATTATGTGAAGTAGTGACATTGGTAAAACAGTCAAATTGATTGTGTAATTGGTTTATTCATGCATACATGGCTGTCACGTAAAATATTTTACTAAAAAGATGCCCAACGATTGAACAGAGGAGTAGCTGGATCAAGTACCATTCTGTGTCTGGGTCAAGTACCATTCTCTGACTTCGGATAATATGCCTTGGTATCGAGTATTAACATCAACTTTTTTTCCCCAATTACATTTTATTCAACATTCTGGCTTGTAGCACTTGTTCAGATGATATGTTCCAAACAAAACGGCATCATCTCAGACTGTAACCAGGTTGGCATCAGTCTAATTTATTAGGCAATGCCCAACTTAACCTTGCAACAAAAAAACCCCAAAAAAAAGCTAACTGCTGCCATCTCTCAAGGAACAACTCTGTCCGGCATTCACATTGTTGGACTTTGGAACCGTTTCAAAATCTATACTTGCGACAGATAAGATCATAAGGCTAACTGAAGTCCAAGTCGGGAATAGCTAGCACAGTATAACAACTTTCCAAAACAATGCATGACAGGCTATTACAGCCTGAAACCTAATCCCTATGAAAACACACACACACACAACCTTCAAGGTGAGCACATAGGAGTGACCCTGCTTGCTATCTAAACATAGCCAAGTGCACACACACAAAGAAGGTAATGAAACAGAAATGAGGATGATACACACAGGTCTGTCCAACCCCAGCTCTCCAGAGTCCACCCCTCGTCACCGTCGCTCATCCCAGGGAAATAAACCCACGGATAAACATCATGAACACCCACAGACACTCCACACACTATCCTGCGAGCCAGGAGAGCTCAGGCAACCTAACACTACTTCACTTACTGTATGTAGCCTAGGCTACACTTCACTTCCTGTAGCCAGGGACAGACGAGCCACTTACCTACTCAACAACCCCCCCCCCCCCCCTCCCTCAGTGAAACAATGACACCAATCCTTACATTATGCATTTTAAACTGACATGGGAGGTCAGTTTTTAAGTGCAACTGACTGTACAAAAGGAGGAAGAGAAGGGAGACCTGCTACAAAAGAGACATGAGTCCCTGAACTTTTCTATAAAATAATGTTGGTAATCCATAAACAAAGGACTAGTGGGGCTCTTTCCTACATAAAAATAAACTCACCCTGCCCTCTGGTTGTCCCACTGAGTCTTCCATCACTCGCTAAAATCAGGGGTAGGGAACTAGATTTAGCTCCAGGCCGATATTTGGCAGAGCGGATAGTCGGGGGCTGGAACATAATTATAAGTTATACACTGCAAATTGACCACAACTAAGCCCAAAAAGAGATGATTTTAGAGAATAACAATTTCATACCTTGATTACATTGAGACACGATCACATATTTACATTTGAGTCATTTAGCAGACTCTCTTAACCCTAATTGCTTCTGTAAGTCGCTGTGGGTAAGTGCCTTGCTCAAGGGCACAGATTTTTCACCTAGTTGTCTCATGGATTCGAACCAGCAACCTTTTGTTTACTAACCCAACGCTCTTAACCACTGTATGGGTCTTTATTTGTGGGAATACTTGGCTAACAGATTTCTTAAATTTAACTCGTTTTTAGCTGAATTCCTGGTGATTTGCCATGTTTTTACCAAAAACAAACATTTTACTAAATCAATGTCATATTTTTGTGCAAACCTTGCAGTCAATTTAAAACAATTTAATTAAAAAAAAACACTTGTGAGACAGTTTTGAACCACCAGTTGCTAACGCCTGAGCTAAATAAAGCCTCTCCAGGATTACACAGGGCCTTGGCAGAGCCAATTATGTGCTTTCCTCTGCCTGGCCTGCTGCTCCTCCTGCCAGTGTGCTCTAGGCCCTTGCGTGGGACAGCGGTGTGTCCTCAGCAGAGATCCCGGGCAATCCCACCCAAATTCCCAGGCTGGGGTCTGGGCAAGGGGAGCCAGGCCCAGGACAGCTTCAGTGAGACCAGGCCAATGGGTGCAGCAGTCGCTCTTCCTCTCACTCACACACAAAAGGACAAGACTATCACGGTTCTTACCAACCTGCTGCTGCACACTAACTGGTTTGTTTCAGTTCAGACAAAACTATCACGACATGCGACTTCATTCCAAAACATACAGTGATAAGTCTATGCTAGGTAAAGCTCCGCCTTATCTCAGTTCACGATAACACCCACCCGTACGTAGCACATGTTCCAGCAGGTATATCTCACTGATCAAAGCCAACACCTCATTTGGCCACCTTTCCTTCCAGTTCTCTGCTGCCAGTAACTGGAACGAATTGCAAAAAAAAAAAAAAAAAAAAAAAAAAAAATAAATAAAAAAAATAAAAATAAATAAAATAAAATAAATAAAATAAAAATAAAAAATCGCTGAAGTCAGACTTATTTCTCTCAACAACTTTAAACATCTGCTATCTGAGCAGCTAACCGATCGCTGCAGCTGTACATAGTCCATCTGTAAATAGCCCACCCAATCTACCTACCTGATCCCCATACTGTTTATATTTTACTTTTCTGCTCTTTTGTACACCAGTATCTCTACTTGCACATCATCATCTGCTCATTTATCACTCCAGTGCTAATCTGCTAAATTGTAATTATTCGCTCCTATGGCCTATTTATTGCCTACCTCATGACTTTCTTTTTTTAATACGGTGTCATTGACTTGTTTATTGTTTACTCCATGTGTAACTCTGTTGTCTGTTCACACTGCTTTGCTTTATCTTGGTCAGGTCGCAGGTGCAAATGAGAACTTGTTCTCAGCTAGCCTACCTGGTTAAATAAAGGTGAAATAAATCACAAAAAAAAAAAAAAGAAAGAATCAATGGCAACAAAAAGAGGAATTTCTATGTAGACAGAACTCAATACCATTCTTGATTGTCTATCGCTATCTTAGTGTTAATCAATAGTCCATTAAGGCCAACTCCAGGAAATCTGTGACTGTCAAATCTTTGCCTCTTGACCGACAACATCTCACAAATTGTCAAACACGCCAGCCACCCAAGCAGAGCGAACAGTCCGACTACAGCACAGCAAGCGGTACAGGAGCGCCAAGTCTAGGAACAAAAGGCACCTGAACAGCTTCTACCCCCAAGCCTTAAGACTGCTGAACAGTTAATCAAATGGCTACCAGGACCATTTACATTGACCCCTTTTATTAATTTAATTGTTTTGCACCGACTCCCTTACAATCACTAGCCTCTACCCATACATACTACACTGACACACACTGCTACTCTGTTTACAATATATCCTGATTGCCTAGTCACTGATACACCGTGGTGCAAAATACTTCAGTAAAAATACTTTAAGGTACCCCCAAAAATGTTGTAGTATCTGCACTTTACGACTCTATATTTGACAACTTTATTACATACTTTGCTTTTTCCCTGACTCCCAAAGGTACAAGCTACATTTTGAATGCTTAGCAGGACAGGAAAATGGTCCAATTCACACACTCAAGAGAAGATCCCTGGTCATCCCTACTGCCTCTAATCTGTCAGATTTACTAAACACAAAATGCTTGGTTTGTAGATGTTGAAATGTGCCCCTGGCTATCCACAATTGTATTAAATATATTTAAAAAATTAAAAAGCCATCTGGTTTGCTTAATAAGGAGTTAAATGATTTACACTTGTACTTTTAGTACTGAAGTATATATTAGCGATTACATTTACTTTTGATAGTACATTCTTAAAAAAACTAATAGTTTTAGACTTCTACTCAAGTAGTATTTTACTGGGTGACTTTCACTGAAGTAATTTTCTATTAAGGTATGTTGACTTTTACTCTAGTATGAGAATTGGGTACCTTTCCAGCACTGAATGTATATACTGTATTACCCAGTACCCCTGCACATTGACTCGGTACTGCTACTCCTTGTATATTGCCTCATGTTTGTGTTACTATTTCCTTTTTATTTAACTCTGCATTGTTGGGGATGGGCTCGTAACTAAGCATTAACCTGTAAATAATATACCCGTTGTATTCAGCACATGACTAATACATTTTGATCTGACAAGCTCCATCCTGATTAAAGACTGTGCAAACAATCGTGTTTCATGAGCAGGGATCAGCAAACACGATAAGATAGCAACAGCCAGAGATCTTTGCTTATAACTTTCTTACATAAACGCAGATCTATGCTGCATCAAGCAAGCCTAGGCCTACTTACAAGCTACACGCCTAAGTACACATCTGGAGACTAACTATTTGCTCAAGAGTTGTGCAGCCAGGTTAATCAATCAAGCCAAACACTGACCAGCCAATCCCACAATAAAATGTACTCTAGAAGGAAAAGACACTAGAACCTGTTGCTACACAGACAGTATAATTTCCTTACAATTTGTCAGACTAGGGAGCAGCAGATTATCACCGAACCTGGTCACTGAAATATTCCCCACAATTGCACTCCCTCTCACTATGACTTTTAGGTCGGACATACAACAGCATTACCCCCTATAACTACTGTCTGTGGTATGTAGGTCTGACCCATTTAGTCGACTGGTCGATTGTCTGGTCAATAAGCTACTGGTCGACCGAGATTGCTACTGCCCGACCTAAAGCAATTGTTTAAAAAATAAACAAAAACAGTACCACTCAAAAGTTGACACCTACTCATTCAAGGGTTTTTCCTTATTTTTTTACTATTTCTCAACATTGTAGAATAGTGAAATCATCAAAACTATGAAAAAACATAGTAATCAAAAAGTAGTGTTAAATCAAAATATATTTTAGATTCTTCAAAGCAGCCACCCTTTGCCTTGACTGCTTTGCACACTTGGCATTCTCTCAAGCAGCTTCATGAGGAAGTCAACTGGATTGCATTTCAATTAACAGGTGTGCCTTGTTAAAAGTTAGATTTATTTTCTTAATGCATTAGAGCCAATCAGTGTTGTGACAAGGTAGGGGTGGTATACAGAAGATGGTATTTTACCAAATAGGGCTAAGTCCAAGAATATCTCAAATAATAAGAGAAATGACAGTCCATCATTACTTTAAGACATGAAGGCCAGTCAATCTGGAAAACTTCAAGAACTTTGAATGTGTCTTCAAGTGCAGTCGCAAATACCATCAAGCACTATGAAACTGGCTCTCATGAGGACCACACATGTTCTTACGTTACAGCCTTATTCTAAAATTGATTAAATAATTTCCCAATAATGAGGTTCAGAAATTTTTGCTAATATGTACATTTCTTTAAAAAAAAAAAAAGAAGAAGAATTTAAGTATTGGTATTTTAGTAGGATCCACATTAGCTGTTGCAAAAGCAGCAGCTACTCTTCCTGGGGTCCACACAAAACATAATACAAAACATCAATAGACAAGAACAGCTCAAGGACAGAATGACAAACTCAGCAAAAAAAAAGAAACGTGCTCACTGTCATCCCTGTTTATTTTCAGCAAACGTGTAAATATTTGTATTAACATAAGATTCAACTGGTACAGCCCTAGCTCTCACCCTCCGATCCAACAGGTCCCAGTGTAGTGCTCATTCCGTCGACGATAAATGCAAATAAGACCATCACCCCCGGTGAGACAAAACCACAACTCCGCGAAGAGTACTTTTTCCAGTCCTGTCTGGTCCAGCGACGGTGGGTTTGTGCCCATTGGCAACATTGTTGCCGGTGATGTCTGGTGAGGACCTGCCTTACAACAGGTCTACAAGCCCTCAGTCCAGCCTCTCTCAGCCTATTGCGGACAGTCTGAGCACTGGAGGAGGTGTGTGTTCCTGGTGTAACAATGTTTTTGCCATCCTGTACCTGTCCAGCAGGTGTGATGTTCGGATATACCGATCCTGAGCAGGTGTTACACGTGGTCTGCCACTGCGAGGACGATTAGCTCTCCGTCCTGTCTTAGGAGTCTCACAGTACAGACATTGCAAATTATTGCCCTGGCCACATACGCAGTCCTCATGCCTCCTTGCAGCATGTCTAAGGCACGTTCACGCAGAATAAATGCGGTGAGATAAACAATTAATGAACATGCACCTGCGGATCGGTCCTTAAGACACTAACAGCTTACAGATGGTAGGCAATTAAGGTCACAGTTCTGAAGTTTTGGATTTTTACAAATTATCTTTGAAAGACCGGGTCCGTCACGCAGTACTTTGTTGAAGCACCTTTGGCAGCCTCGAGTCTTCTGGGTATGACGCTACAAGCTTGGCACACCTGTATTTGGGGAGTTTCTTCCAGTCTTCTATGCAGATCCTCTCAAGCTCGGTCAGGTTGGATGGGGGTGTGTCACTGCACAGCTATTTTCAGATCTCTGGAACTGTTCAAATCGGGTTTAAGTCCTGGCTCTGGCTGGGCCAGTCAAGGACATTCAGAAACTTTTCCCAAAGCCACGCCTGTATTGTATTGGCTGTGTGCTTAGGGTAGTTGTCCTGACGGAAGGGGTAAGGAAGAGTTCCAGAGAGCTCTGGAGCAGGTTTTCATCAAGGATCTTCGTACTTTGCGCTGTTCATCTTTGCCTTGATCCTGAGTAGTCTCCCAGTCCCTGAAAAACATCCCCACAGCATGATGCTGCCACCACCATGCTTCACCGTAGGAATGGTGCCAGGTTTCCTCCAGATGTGATGCTTGGCATTCAGGCCAAAGAGTTCAATCTTGATTTCATCAGACCGGAGAATCTTGTTTCTCATGGTCTGAGACACCTTTAGGTGCCTTTTGGCAAACTCCAAACGAGCTGTCATGTGCCTTTTACTGATGAGTGGCTACAGTCTGGCCACTCTACCATAAAGGCGTGATTGGTGGATTGCTGCAGAGATGGGATAACCTTCCAAAAGGACAACCATCTCCACAGAGGAACTCCGGAGCGCTATCAGAGTGACCATGGGGTTCTTGGTCCCCTCCCTGACCAAGACCTTTCTCCCCCGGTTGCTCAGTTTGGCTGAGGGGGGCAGCTCTAGGAAGAGTCTTGGTGGTTCCAAACTGCTGCCATTTAAGGATGGAGGCCAGTGTTCTTGGAGACCTTCAAAGTTGCAGAAATGTTTTGGTTCCCTTCCCCAGATCCGAGCTCTACGGACAATTCCTTTGACCTCATGGCTTGGTTTTTGCTCTGACATGTACCGTCAACTGTGGGAACTCATATAGACCGGTGTCTATTCAAATAATGTCCAAATCTATTTAAATTTGTCACCGGTGAAATCCAATGAAATTGTAGAAACATCTCAAGGATGAGCAATGGAAACAGGATGCACCGGAGCTCAATTTCAAGTCTCATAGCAAAGGGTATGAATACTAAATAAGGTAATTCTGTTACTTTAATACATTTGCCAAAAATTCTAAAAATATGTTTTCACTTTGTCATTATGGGGCAGTGTGTGCAGATTGAGGGGGAAATAATTGTATCCATTTTAGAATAAGGCTGTAACGTAACATAATGTGGAAAAAGGGTCAGAATATTCCCCGAATGCAGTAAAGCATCCTTGTATAACCACAGTCGAGCTGTAGGCCTAAGAGCACATCCAGTTTAGCCTTAATACTGTAACTTACTTAGGCCTATATTTCAACACTTCTATAGGCTACTGTAGCAATCATTAATTTATTGATGTCATCACAGCATACAAGTCATTCATGATTTGAAATGCAATCAACCATTTGTTTTAAAATACAATAAAGCAAGCCTTGTATAATTAGCTTAAACAAATAAACCGTTCCATTTCGGAAATTCGATTCACAAATGAATGTGACTGTTTAGTCTTTGCTGTAATAAAGGCTTAAAGTTTTAAGTTACTCTGGTATGCTTATAGTTAATTTGGTATCGTTTACAATTGTTCCAAACACTCAGAAAAATTATATTGTAGTCTATACAGCACCTGTTTGACACACAATATGCACACAGCACTTGCTCCTTACCTTCTTTTTATTGATCCCCAGTATTTTCCACAACTAGTCAGATGTCCCACACATCTGACTCTCCCTTTACCTCCTGAGCAACCTGTAAATATTTCGGCACTAAACTGAACGAGACGCACCTCAAAACGACACATAAAACCTCACATAATTCTGCCCAAAAATAATCTCTCTCAACCAGTGGCACATGGGCTTTTTAGGTGAGCGCAGATGCCACCCTTGGATAAGCAGTGCCCACTTCGTCAATAGCGCAAAAATATTTTGCTTGTCCAGTTCCAGAGTGCCTCTCAAAGGCCGCTGTGCTGCGTTCCAATGTTTAGTAAAAAAAAAAAAACTAAATCATGTAGCAGATATACAATATGGTAGAAAGAGTATGTGGCCTTTTCTGTAGCCTACAGGCTGGAGATAAAATGTATGACAATGTAACGAGACAGACACTTTTTACATCACGCACGTTTCTCAATTTCAAATCAGCTAACCTAAAAATGGCACTCAAGCAAAAAATGACCCGTCATGTTAAGCAACATAACATAAAAACAGGACAGGTCAAAGTAAAAATGGACAGTTTGGAACGTACAATCAACTGTTGTCCAGGAGTGTCACCCCATTGTCATGATCAGTGGTTAACTATATTTGACAAACTCGTGAAAAACGAAATACTTTTGCATTTCCTGCTGTGTAAACACATTGCAAATAGGCTTGCGATAACTCCTGAAAGTTGGGTAGCAGATATTCAGAGCCTAAATAGCCAAATTGATTTGTCACAGGAATCAGGACTAATAAAGCCAAACGGTGGGCCTACCACATGGATGGGAATTCATAAAAATCTATTTCAGGCTGACATGGTAGGCTACACCCTAGTAAGCATAAGCCGACGTCTTTTGGAAGTCAATTTTTTTTTACCTGTCTGGAAGTCATTTTACAAACGGTAGGCCTTCCACATAGATAGGCATTCAGAAAATTCAATTTCAGGCAACACCTCAGTAAGCACAGACCAATGCAGACTTATTTTTTTTGAAGCAGTTGATTGCCACATACATTGTCTATGTACTAGACCAAATATTGATGTTTATAAATTGGAACAGCCTTGAGTTGGTCCGAACAGACATCTATAAAATTACTTTTTCAGCTTTCATTCTAAACCAAAAAATGAGCCCGATTTCAATATCTAAAATACATATTGGCAACATCAGGGAAATAAGTATTTAACTCATTTTGCTTACTGGGACTATTCTAGTTTTGCAGGGACAGCATTTTTTAGTCTTGACTATGGCAGCAGAATGGCAAAGACGGCTATAGTTCAAGCCCTAGTTTGCCCTATTCGGACGGGATATGTGTTGTTTTTTTACCCCCCTTTTCTCCCCAATTTCGTGGTATCCAATTGGTAGTAGCTACTATCTTGTCTTATCGCTACAACTCCCGTACGGGCTCGGGAGAAATGAAGGTTGAAAGTCATGCGTCCGCCGATACACAACCCAACCAAGCCGCACTGCTTCTTAACACAGCGCGCATCCTCCCGGTCGCGGCCGGTTAAGGCAGAGTCTGGGCGCGAACCCAGAGTCTCTGGAGGCACAGCTGGCGCTGCAGTACAGCGCCCTTAACCACTGCGCCACCCGGGAGGCCTCGGACGGGATAAGTTCTCATGTGGAATGCAATTATGTGCACAAAACCACCACATCTGTAATTTTAGTCCCGTCCGAATCTGCCATGTCAGTCATTTTTAAATGGCAGGAATGTAACAATTCTAGGCAGAATAACTTAGTTTTTTGGCCAACTCCAATGTCCTCTGATAATACTAGTCCCGTGTGAATTGACATCCCTGTGTTTTAAGAGAAATGTTGGCATTTGACAAGTGTTTCTCTCAGTTTGTGCAAGAAAACAATAACTGATTCTATAAAAGTAAGTGCTGCATATAAACTATATGAACGGCCTACATGTAGCCTATCAACTTTCACAATGAATGATTTTGTTTAGGCGTATGAATGGAATATTGCCAAATGCATCAGTATCCCCCCCCTCCCCCCATTTAATGCATCCCTTGCTGTTAATAGATTGCAAAGCAGCCGCATTCAACTGACCTAAATGTTTGGAACTGTTAAGATGAGAATTATCAATAGCCTTAAAAATGCTTTGCAAGTGCAATTGCACGGATTAGCTCACATCTGAAGGCTGCGGAGTATTTAGGATGTACTGCGGACCGCTAAAATAACACACTTCCTCAATTCAAATATTATGCCAACACTTTAGCAAATATGGTATGGTTTAGAAACCAGCTATCAGTGTGGCCCTATCACCTGGACATCTTCAGAACTAGAATAAAAACCTCCAGGCTTCCTTCCTAACTTTCAATTTACAAAAAAAATACAAAAGATGTAAACTACAGGGGGCAGTTTGAGAAAAACGAATCCAGTCCGAATCCTCTTCTGGAATAATAAATCACATAACCAACATTCTCTAGTAATACTACTCCCGTGCGAATGGGTCTTTGGTCACGTGCATACAATGCATACCTGTGTCAGGTAAAGAGAGCCAGGGTTGAGGGAATGGTTCTCCTTAACAAGACACATAGGATGTGCCAATATAAACCTTTAAAAAATAAAGTAAATTAAGAGATTCTAAAATTGACCAATCGAAAGTTGGGGACAGCCCTAGTAGTATGTAAATCTACCATTTAGAGGCAAGTGAAATTAAAACCTTTCTGTTTTATTAGCGAAGCTAGACCAAACGCAACTGCAAAGAACAGAGAAAGTATATAGGAGCACTTGTCTATCAGGCTTGTGTGTTCTAAGAGCAGATGGTGAAATAAAATGGCTAATATTGTCACATCACGTGCAACAGCTCCAACATCTACACCCTCTCTCTGAGTCACACATAACAGACACACCCAGTCAAAGAACAAAACAGTGGGTCTGTGACACATATCCGCTTTGCACTTCTCTTTTTCAGAAAGGGGAACATTGCCAAATACACGTGGAGTGGTTCCATAATACTATATAAACACGGCTCAGAATGAGAGCTGGAATCTCTGAATAAAATCATTCAACTACCCTAAATCGTGACATTTATTTTGTTAGAAGGCTAAAATTTTAGCCAGAAAGTGCAATCCTGGAAAACCACCTTGGGCTACAGTTACTCAAATAACATTTCAAATCAAAATTAACATCTGAGAAACGTATGCATGCAAGTCCTACCAGTGTGATTTGTTGAAACAAGCCCTTGATCAAAGCAAACACATCTAGGGTATTTGACACAAAAAAGCCAATTTATGCTCACCATCGACTAAACCAGTGGTTCCCAAACTGTGGGGCTCTACCCGCTCGACCCCCCCCAAAAAATTCAAATACTCAGTCCAGCTTTAAAAAAAAATAAAAAAAAATCATACTCTTGAAAGTTGTAATAGAATGCACAAGGTGCACTTTTCGAAATTGAGTAGTGTATCAATTTGTCATTGCATACCTTAGAGCTATTTATAACTTTGGCTCAACTAGCCCGGATCAACTAGCCCATATCAGCTAACGTTTTGTTATTTAAGTTTAACCCATAGATATTGTTGCCACTTAAATAGCACATGAATACACATTAGACATGGCAAAATGTATTGAATTGCAAGAAAAATAGCTTTAAAACTGAAAAATGTTCTTAGTACACCATGACAAAATGTGTAGAATTATAGGAAATAAGCTTTAACCTGAAATTCTTTCAACCAATAAGAGGGGTGTGAACAGTTTGTCATGAACAGTGCTATAGAAAAAGATGTGATGCAGGCACAAGCTGTTCCAATTTTTTTTTTTTTTTTACCTTTATTTTACTAGGCAAGTCAGTTAAGAACAAATTCTTATTTTCAATGACGGCCTAGGAACAGTGGGTTAACTGCCTGTTCAGGGGCAGAACGACAGATTTTGTACCTTGTCAGCTCGGGGATTTGAACTTGCAACCTTTCGGTTACTAGTCCAATGCTCTAACCACTAGGCTACCCTGCCGCCCCCAATGCTGGAAGGGGGGCCACGAGTGAAGAGGTTTTGGAACCCCTCATTTAAAATGGAAAGTTATTGAAATCATTCAGGACATCCCTCTTTCAGGGCTTTGAGACTGGCGGCTTTGCATGCACACTCACCTGTGAGAGTAGGTATAGCCAGTGTTCCCTGGGGGTGGGGCGCGTGAGTTCACTTTTGAATGGTCCATGCCTGTCCAGCCTCCAATTTTTCTCAGTAATGAGACTGCAAGAGCCAAACCATGAGACTTTTACAACCCAGTAGTACATATTCACCCCATCAATTCAAACAATACTATGAGCTCCTAACTAACAAAGGTAGCAGTTAAATTAGTATAAATAATGTTTTTAGGAGTAACTGCTTACCCCAAAACCAATTTCTGCTTAATAACTCGCCTCAGAAACTAGATATTTTGCTGCATCATGACAGGATCCATTTTCTAATGGCACTTAAGTATATGGCTGTGCAATAGTAGCTTTGGAGTTTACTCAAGTCACACCCAGACAGTGTGATGAGAGGGCTGGGTGGGACCTGTACTACTCGGAACCACAGACATCCGGCGGCCATTAGTTGTCCAGAAATACATGGTAAGAACACAGACCCATTTTAAAGACGTAATAAGCAATCCTCATCTTTACACGTACATAAACATCTCTCCATACAAAATAACAATGAGAATATTTGTAGAACTCTGCCCCAAACATAAAAAATACAAATATCGTCACATACACCGGATAATGCAGTTTGTGTCGTTTTACAGGGTCAGCCATAGTAGTTCGGCGCCCTTGGAGCAAATTAGGGTTACATCAATTCCTTTATTTTTTGGCATCCAATCGGCTTGGGTATTCGAACCAAAGACCTTTCGGTTACTGGCTCTAACCGCTAGGCTACCTGCCGCCCAGGTAGGTACTGTTTTACCTGTATGGCTATGAATGAAATAAACAACTACTCTGAACTGTCACCCTATGTAACTAGCCTAACTTCCATAGTCACATCTCATGTAGTGTAAACAAAGAAAAGGACTCAGACTGAATTTAGACAAGAAAGTATCAGTGAGATTCACAAACAGACTAATTACAGACAGAGTATGAAGTAAAGAGCAGCCTAGTTATCAAGCTACTCTCCATTTGTATAGTCAAATACACCATTAACTTGCCTTTTGTAAATACAACTTGTAAATCCACAGAATAAGATCAGGAGAGCTGCAGCGAAAATTAGCTGACTTCATGCCGCATACATGACATACAGACTCGTGAGTCACGGTGTAGAGCAGCCAGTGGGCGTAGGTGCACTGTTCTGCCTCAAACTTCCCAATATAAACAGTATCCCTCAAAGTGTGGGCACGTTGCAGTAGGTACAAGAGTAAATGAGTCAGCTATCAACTGTACAAAAAAAGAATAATCCCTAGTCATTAAAAATTCAGAATTCCAAAATGGCTTCCCCAACAAAGCGGGAGAAATAACTGCTCTTTGCTAGTACTAGTGTTGCTTGTTCGCTCATCCAGAATGGGCTACTCATGTGCACACCGGTCTCTGAACACACAATAATCTTTGTAAATTGTACAGGCAGGCAGAATGTCAAATGTCACTTCAGTAGCCTTTTCAAACTTGAACCAATCGGTGCACGGTTCAAAGGAGGCTGGGAGCCTCACCTCCAATTGTAATTTACAGTGGGCGGGATCCCGCGAAAAATGAACTGTCAAACTTCCAGACGTGACTTTGTTTTGGGATACATCCAGCGGTTTGCCAAAGTAGTTCATATTATATACTGTTCATGGATATGTCCGCTTACCTTAATGTCAATGTAGTTAGATGATTTACAAATACGGGTAAATGTTGCCACACGATGGACGAGCCGCTAGCTATCGTTGACAGGTGACGGGTTAGTTTGCTAACGTTGACAGATGACCGGTTAGCTAACGTAGGTTTACTCTTGTCGCAGTTTGACAGTAAATGTTTCTTGATAAGCACTCCAAAACCGTCCAAACACAACTCATCTCAGAATACTTACAAATAACATTTCATTTACAAAGGACTCTCAAAATAACCATGATAAAACCCGCACGAAAATGAAATATCACACGAGTATGAACGACAGTTCTCTCCTTCGCGGTCAACGGTGACGTGAACGTATATCTTCTTCTGTTTTATGCCTGCGGTAAACACACTTCACTGGTGCTTTACCGGCACCCTGTGGACTGGAGTTGAACAGAGAGGGCTGGAGGACTTTCGCTTTCGTATCACTGACAAAGGCTTTTTATGTTATTTCAACTCTCTAAAATGACTGCTGTGTAATTTCACTGCATTGAAAACAGCAGATCATTTTTTACTGAAAAAAATAGAAAAGGGCTGTGGTTTGGCCACTTTTATTTTGAAGTACATGTGGTGAACCGGATTTGAATACCATCAGAGAGGTCAGAGAAAACGCACGTGTGGGAAAGTAGGAGTGTGGACCCGAGGTACAGTAATAACTAACTCTACAATAATAATGTTCTATATGTATCTTATGTTGTGTTTTTAAATCTACAGAAGAATGACCCTAGTAATGTAGTAGCGCATAGCTTCGGGTGTTAAAGCTGGACGTTAAAGAACTATGGGCTAGCAGCCGGCAAAAAAAATGCTAGCTAACAGTTAGCCAACGTTAGCTAACTAGTACTAGAAATATGCAGTACAATGTCAAAGGTAACGTTATAATGATTGCCTCTCCCAACAGATCTTGAGAACCTGACACAATGACATCTTTAGCCCACCAGTTGAAACGCCTGGCTTTGCCACAAAATGACCCCAATCTGCTCACTCGTCGGGAGGTTGCATCCCTACTGTTTGACCCTAAAGATGCCTCCAGAATGGATAGAAGCACCTTCTTTGCACTTGGTACGTTTGACATGGGTCTTCCTGGATGGGTCTTGAATGGGTCTTCCTTCACTGTTGCAGCTTGTTGTCTTCTAAATGACTACTGTTTAAACTTCTCAGCTGCTCTTGCTGACCATCTCTTTTCTGTTGCATTTTAGGATGCACAGGGCTCGAGGAACTCGTGGGCATCGAGCCTGCATTCAGTGAGTTCCAGGAGACACTCTTCAGCCAAGCCTCAGTGGGCATAGAGCGCAGTGTCCAGTCCAAGGAGGTCAACAAGAAACTGGACGCAGGCATCTCCCTGTTTCTTACACGCCTGTCCCCATACTTTCTACTCAAGCCTGCCCAGAAGTGCATTGAGTGGCTTGTACACAGGTGCCCCCCCTCCCCCATTTTTCTATCTACAGGATATCCTTTCAATCAAGTGTTATGTTTACATTTGCAGGAAAATGTGTCTAAGCTGCTGTTTTCATTGCCTCACTGTATGTAGCCTATTCATATTGAATTTGTTTCATTGACATTGTGTTAATATTGGTTGTTATTCTCTTTCATCCCTGCAGGTTCCACATCCACCTGTATAATGTGGACACACTGCTTGCCTGTGCCTTGCCCTATCACGAGACTAAAGTGTTTGTCAGAGTCATTCAGCTCTTTAACTTAAAGGACCCCACTAACCGATGGAATTGGCTTGAGGGGCTACAGGTAATTGCTATAGAAGCTAGCTATGATTTATGAGCATAACAACTATTGGAAGTTGATATATTTTGTTGTTACTTTTCATTATAATCAGAATGTCATCAATGATCAATGTGTTGATTTCCTCACAGAAACCAGGAGTTCCTTTGGCCAGAGGAACCCTAATCACTCACTGTTACAAAGACTTGGGCTTCATGGATTTCATCTGCACCCTGGTCACAAAGTCAATCAAGGTAAACCCAATACACTGCCTTATACCTCAATATAGCGTATATGTATGCTCAGGTATCAAGCACAGTGCTTCATCTTGACCTGTTTTTGTTGGACTTCTTTCTTTGCAGGGATATTCAGGACATTCTGGCAACTGTGCCCAGCTTCGAGTGATTTTCTCTTTTTATGCCTCCACTATTGTACCGGCTTTGGATGCTGTGGAGAAAGTGTCTGACACAATCATATCCAAGCTGCTGCCTTATGTTCAGAAGGTTAGATACTGCATTTAAGCTTCATAAGAAACCATTCTATTTTGAGGCGTTGATACAGATTTTTTTATTGAAGTTGAGGAATAAACCATGAGGACACTGTTCAGCTCATGCTGACCATTTCCTTTGTTCTCCAGGGTTTGAAGTCCTCTTTGACAGACTACAAGGCTGCCACCTACATGATAGTGTGCCAGCTGGCTGTGAAAGTGGTGATGGAGGCCCAGCTGGTGGACACCCTGGCCCTGCAGATCAGCAAGTCACTGTGCAAGGAGCCTGTCCTGCCCAAAGAGGGCCTGGGCTGCCTCATCGTCCTCCTGCAGAACCAGAAGGAGGGCACTGTCGGCCCAAAGTGAGTGAAGAAGTAGAATAGGAATAATTGTACTTTTTGAAACTATTTCATCACTTTGAGTGTGTGTTATTTTAGAGCATCTTAGGATTGTTTGGTGTTTCTTAATTGGCATTATCTGTGTTTTATTTAAAAATTGTCCTTTAGATCCTTTGGCCAGCTGTGTGCTGTGACTTCCTTGGTCCCCTCCCTCCAGGCAATGGCTGCAGTTCATGACATCAGTCCCTTATTACGCTACCTGCTGCCTCACCTGGTTCATGCTGTTGTCACCACCGGCACTGGTGAGTAGCAGTGTATACCTGCACCCGACTCTTTGCTTTTTAACCTGGATGCATATGTATATTGCCATTGAATCCCTTTAATATGAAAGATAAAAGTGTTGTCTTTTGTTTGATAGATGAGATGGAGACTGAGGAGCCCTCAGAGAGCACCCGCCATGGGAACCTGTTTGAGTCTGTCCTTCAAGGCCTTCCACTGTCTGGTGGTCTTGATAACACAGTAGCAAAGATGCTACTTGAGGAATACCTCTCCAAGAGTCGGCTCTCTGCTGAGGGTGTCACTTCCCTCAACCAGCGCATGCTGCCATTAGTCAGACTGTTTGAGTCAAAGTAAGTTGGGCCTTTTGGCATTCATTGGGTGCTACTTACATCACTGTTGCAATTGCTTCCCTTTCAATTGGTAGGAGCCAAACTGAAGTTATTCTCTCAGCTGCTGAACCACAGTACCCACACTTGTGTCCTCGTTCCTTCCCACTCCATTGTGTGTATATTCATTACACTGACATGTCTGTTGTTGCAGGTACCCAGGTGCTCTGTACATGGTCCTGGAGGGCCATGTGGGTGACCTCTCTAGCGCAGAGGACAAGAACCTCTTCCACCAATTCATCTCCCTGTCCATGAGCAGCGGCAAGTACCAGGTAGGCAGCAGCGCCCTGGCTGAGAAGGTTCCGGGTGAAGGCTGCACTTAAGCTGAGCTCTAAGGAGATCAGCTCGGCCTCCTCAAAGCCATTCTGTGTCCTTTTTTTTCTTACTCTCCGCTGTCTTTTGCGCTACAGATCCTCGGGGACTCTGACACCTCCCTCGTGTTGAGCCTAAAGCACCCGCTCCCCTCTGTGAGGCACATGGCTGTGGAACACCTGATGGGCATTGTCACCTCAGGACAGGGGGGTTTTGACCAGGCCTTCCTGAAGGAGGCTCTGCTGGAGCGTATGAAGGATGACATCCCAGAGGTGGTGGCTGCAACCTTGAAGGCCCTGGAGGTAACTGGCTGGAACATGAGACTTTCAAGCATATTCATATTGAAGTCTACTAGTGATTGAACCTAACTTATCATATTTCCCTCCACAGCTCTACGTTGATCGCCTGGATCCAGAGGACACTGTGTCATGTCTCCTCTCACTGCTACAACGTGTTGACCTCTCAAATGCTGGACACTGGTTAATGCTGTTTTCAGTTCTTTGAAATGCACTTAAATTCCCCAAATAACTCCAAATCCATAGTGTGATATTGAATGGCTTGTGCTTCCTCATAGGTGTCCAGTGTTGAAGGAGGCAGTGAGGGTTCTGGATGAACCCAGACTGGTTGAAGGGAACTCTGACCTTAAGACTTGTGTCATCTGGGGTCTTTTGCCCTTTCTTGTGGTCACCTCGGCCCTGCCCGACTCCCCAGACCTCCAGCTGGCCACCTGTGTGGCCCAGTCCACCATCATATCCCAGCACAACCTCACTCAGGGCTGGGCCCATGGTAAATGCATTAGAAAATGGTTTCACAATAAATGTCTTCTTTTTTTGTTGTCTTTGAGAACACTTGCAAACGCTTTCCTGAGAATGCTATGGAGGGTACTTTGGTAAATAGAGAGATCATATATATACCCGTATACTCTAGCT
Source organism: Oncorhynchus clarkii lewisi (assembly GCF_045791955.1). Lineage (NCBI taxonomy): Eukaryota > Metazoa > Chordata > Actinopteri > Salmoniformes > Salmonidae > Oncorhynchus > Oncorhynchus clarkii. The sequence goes on from NC_092166.1 coordinate 55,458,326, forward strand.
TGACGCCACTAATCTAAATCAAAATCCAGATTGTTAGAATTGTCTACTTCCAGAGAATAAGAAGGTATGTGTACTATGCAGTGCCGGACAAATATATTGGCACCCTTGCACATTTTTCTTAAATTAATTCCCTATTTCTCCTTAAATAAGGAACTTAAGTTATCCATTTTTATTTAGAAAATAAAGATGCATGGTCAACATTATTGGCATCCCTGAGCTAGTACTTTGTTGCGCAGCCATTGGCCAAGATAACTGCCAACAAATGCTTCTTGAAGTCATCAATTGAGTTTGCTGCACTTTTCTACTGCCAATTTAGCCCACTCTACAGCAGCAAACTGCCCTTATTGTTCAATGTTTGAGGGTTTCCCTCCACCAACTGCTGTTTTCAGCACTTGCCACAGGGTATGGATGTGATTCAGATCTGGACTCTTTGTTGGCCATTCCAGAACAGCCCAGAGTGTCTTCTTGAACCCTTCCAAGGTTCTTTTGATGTGTGTTTAGGGTTGTTCTGCTGGAAGATCCATAGCCTTCCAACAGATGCACAGTTTTTGAACATTATGTTCAACATTGCAATACAAAACACCTTATTAATCTTTTGATTTCATGATGTCTTGCACACATTTGAGGCCCCCAGTACCAGAGGCAGCCCTGCATAATTATTGAATCTTCCCTATGTTTGAGTGTAGGAAGGGTGTTTGAATGCTTATTTTGGTTGCCGGTAAACAAAGGAAGAACCCACTGCTGAAGGAGACACGAGGAAGCCTTATTGAACTTCTTTAAAAAAAAAACACATAAACAAGCTTAAGTCCTGGTGGAAATGTTCTGTGAACCAATGAAACAAAGTTAGAGCTCTTTGGCAATACATATCAGCTGATCTCCATTGAAGGTTGTGGGTCTTCCAGCAGGACGATGACCTCAAACGCGCATCAACCAGTACTCAGGAATGTTTCAAGAAGAACTGCTGGACTGTTCTGGAGTGGCCAGCAAAGAGTCCAGATCTGAATCGCATCAAAAAACCTATGGCGAGAGCTAAAAACTTATTTTAGAAGAAATGATTTAAGAAAAGTGGGAGGGTGCCAATATATTGGGCCGGCACTGTAACTACTTCCTATCTCTCCCCTCTGCTCTACAGCGCTCAAGGCCGTGTTGGAGAGGTGTTCTCAGCCGGACTTCATTGGGTTGGCCAACCAGCATCTCATCTCAACACTGACCAAGAACCTGTCTAACATGGACCCCTTCTCCAAACGCAATGCTGTGAGTGGATTAGTGAACATTTGGTGGCCTTCCTAAGTCAAGTTCAATTGAATTCCGAGTGCAATGAAAACAAAACAGTGTTCCTTTCCTTACACTGATCTAGTGATTTTTAGAGCTCTTTGCTAACTAGGTTAGGCACCAGGAATTTAGATGAACTTGTTGGGTTCAATTTGAAAGGGTCCCGAGTAAAACAACTCACCCTTCACCTAATTTGCATGTTTGCTAGCTGGAGAAGCTGGCTGGGCTGGTAGCAGTCCAGCGGGGCAGCCTGAGGGAGAGGGCAGCGTTCTTGGTGCTGAGCCAGACCTTACTGCAAGGCCTGGGGGACATGAGTGAGACCCAGCACCTCCACACAGCCCAGAGTGTCTACTCCCTGCTGGAGCCTGCAATACTGGAACTCGCCCAGAAAGATATGCCTACGGTGAGAGGGAGTGGCAGTTTGTACAACTACATAAATGACAGATGTCTCTTGTGATATTCACTTTCCGTCTTTGTATTTATTTTTTTTAAATGATCCTGCGATTCCTTATCCCGCTCTATGCTTTTCTGGACCGTTGAAGTCCGTATGAAATGGTTTACCTTATTTTTTTATGTTGTGTTGCCAGCAGCAGGAGGGTGTGTCTCTCTCCTTCTCTGTGGGGCTGGGAGAGTACCTGCAGAGGCTCAGGGCAGGGCAAAGCATGGATACAGAGTATGCGGTGCTGCTGGTGTCACTGCTCAGAGGGCTCATATCCAACCTGAAGTGCCATGACACTTCCTTCAAAGGTAAGTCGATCAAATCCGATTTTTATTTGTCACATGCGCCGAATACAACAGGTTTAGACCTTACCGTGAAATGCTTACTTACAAGCCCTTAACCAACAATGTAGTTAAGAAGATATTTACTAAATAAACAAAAGTAAATCAAATAAAAGAAGTAACACAATAAAATAGTAATAACGGGGCTAAATACGAGGGGTCCCGGTACTGTCAATGTGCGGGGATACAGGTTAGTTGAGGTAATATGTACATGTAGGTAGGTGTAAAGTGACGATGCATAGATAATAAACAGCGAGTAGCAGCAGTGTGAAAAGAAATATATATATTTTAAAGCAATTGGCTACATATTGTTTTTCATTATGTTTATGACTCTGCTATCACCAATTCTTTTAGTCACTTTGTCACACACTGAGTTAAAAGGAAAAAGGCTGACGGACTGCTTGCTTCCTGTCTGTGTTGTCTGCCAGGTGAGACATGGTGGAACCCAGAGAAGCTGGACACCAACACTTGCTGCTACCTCCGGTTGCTGTGTCGCCTGTTTGACGTCCTCATCACAGGGGCAGGCCAGGGGCACATGGCAGCCAGCTTCAAGGCCCTGATGAAGCTTCTCTTTCAGGTACTGAATCTTGATATGTTTCACAATGGATTTCAGTGCACAGACCGACGCTTCAACTCCACTCGTTGGAGCATAGCTTCAATAAAGGGAAAGTCCAGCATTCCTCTAAGGAGGCTACAATTGAACCATTATTTAATAATTAAAATGTAAGGTAGTGTTTTTGTGAAAGTAGGTAAGAGAAAGAAATATCTTGTTTTATTGTCAACTGCCTCACTCTGTCCACATTATTCTATTCCTCAACCCCCTCCATTTGTCCCAGGTCCACCTGAGTGATCCCCTGGAGCTCTTCAAGTTCCTGAGTCTGGTGTGGGGTTACGGCAGTAACCTAGGAGACCAGCTGGACTGTAAGGTCAATGCCATTTTGCAAACCCAGGCCCTCTATGTGGGCAGGGCCATCCTCAGCGCCCAGCCAGGGAAGACCCTCACACTGCTGGCATCAGGCTCATCACCAGGTAGCCTGGAGAATTGTATTTGATGTATAGAGTTTGGCGTAGTCTGAAAATTACCATCAGTTGTATGGGACGAGAACTGTTTCTACTGTATGGTGGTGTATTAAAGCTTATTGCCTGCTCTTTATATGACCATGTAATAAAAACCCACGTCTCAACAATCACGCCCTGGTAGGACAATGGAGAAGGTATTAGTGGAGTTACGAGCAAATGGATTGAGTAGTGATGGTGTAACAAAGTTCTAAATATGGTTTTCCCTCTATAGTTGTGCTGTCCCTGCTGGCCTGTCTGAGCTCCCCTGTCCGGGAGGTGAGGAGGGCAGCCACAGCCACCCTCCAGACACTAGCCCAGGTGGATAGCTCTCCCTTCCACCCCATCATAGACAGGCTGCTGAAGACCACCGAGGAGCTCACCACTGGCCCAACTCACCTCAGCCAGGTGAGAGGCGTGCACACACGTACCTCATTTGTATCCTCAATGAAACGTTGCGTATCAAATATAAATAAAACACACTTGCACACATTTATTTCATGTTAAATTCACAGTAAATGTTATTCTACACACACTATCCAAATGTGTTTTTCTCTAGGCCCTGGGGAAGCTCTATGAGGAGGCTGTAACGGGGACAGGGAAAGGCAAGGCCCGGGACAAGAAGCTGCTGGTGGGGTTGGAGGAGCTGCTGCTGGGTGTCCAGGTGGCCAACTGCCCTGCCTACACTGCCAAGACCATACTGAGGGCTCTGGGAGAGGTCAATGGAGAGGTGAGTGGACAGGGAATGACAACAGAAATAAAAGAATGCCTTGATGGAATGTGAAACCTCTTATCTGGGCATCAGATTTCTTTGTAAAGCCATGTTTTATATCCCTGTCTTCTTTTTTTTCTCCTCTTAGTCTGTGTTGTCTGTCCTAATGCCTGTCCTGGAGCGCCTGCTGGAGCAGAGCGGGCCAGAGAACCCCACTGTCCTAAAGGACGAGGCCCTGCTCATGCAGCTGGTCCTGGGGAAGTACAACGAGCAGGCAGCCCCCCTCGTGGTGAAGGACCAGGACTGCCTGGAGCTCTTCATCAAGGCCCTAGGCACGGTGTCTAAACCCTACCCTGATATCCCCTGCTTTCAGATCATCGCCCTGGAACAGGTACGCTACTGTAGCAGCACGGCTCTCCCTGACTGAGATCCATACGATCATACTCTGGGATGATGCCAAGGCTGTATGCTACTCATTTCTGTGCCGTCAAAATACCCGCCTATTGCCTGGGTCATGTTCAGTGGGCACAAAAATTTGAATGTTTTGAAACGTCTACAATGACAACCCTCATTTTCCATCTACCTTTTCAAAATGTTTTCTCCCGTTTGCTCCTACTGAACATGACCCTGTTGTTCATTCTCAGATCACCAAGGCGTTCTACTCAGCCCTCGGAGATGAGAAGGTCCAGCAGAGGCTCCTGGGGGTGATGTTTGACTTGCTGGTGGAGAGCAGGAGTCCTGTCTGTGCCCAGACCATCAGCAGTGTCTTCAAAGGGGTGAGGAGGAACCTCTGCATACTGTATCTACAGGGAAGCCATCATTCACTACCACCACACAAGATGCTAATGCTATCCTCTCACTAGATTGCTGTGGACGGCGAGCTGGTAGCTAACGAGCTAGCCCCAGCAGAGAAGCCCAAAGTCACTGTGTCAGTACAGCAGACCCGCAGGAGCAAGATGTTGCAGAGGTGAGGAACATCCACTCTAACTGGCCTACATCTGATTACAATAAGCTGTAGACTAGATTCAATCACCTCATTGGTTAAAATGCAATTTGACTTGGAGCCACTATGATGGACTTGACTTGAGCCACTGTGTTTCTGTGATTTATATAGGAAGGCCCAGGACACTCCTCAGGCAGTGCCGAAAGAGGGCGCTGTGTCCTGGCAGAGGGTGACTCTCATCCTGGAGCTGCTGCAGCACAAGAAGAAGCTGAAGAGGCCTCAGACGCTGGTGCCCGCTCTCTTCAGCCTGCTCTCCAGGTACAACCAGCTGCACACTCTCTGAGCCTCAGCCTGACCAAGGCCAACCATGTTCCCGCTTAACTACACCAGCGCACTATTTAGAATGCGCTGCAAAAACACGTTGTTCCTCTCTGGCCACTCAGGTGTCTGGAGACGTCCACCGTGGAGCGAGGCAACCTAGAGTACACCAAGCAGCTTATCCTCGGCTGCCTGCTCAACGTCTGCCAGAAGCTCTCCCCTGACGGAGGACCCGTCAGCAAAGGTGAGAAGACTAAACTTTTTTTTTTAGATATATACAGTGGGGCAAAAAAGTATTTAGTCAGCCACCAATTGTGCAAGTTCTCCGACTTAAAAAGATGAGAGGCCTGTAATTGTCATCATAGGTACACTTCAACTATGACAGACGAAATGAGGGAAATCACATTGTAGGATTTTTAATGAATTTATTTGCAAATTATGGTGGAAAATAAGTATTTGGTCACCTACAAACAAGCAAGATTTCTGGCTCTCACAGACCTGTAACTTCTTCTTTAAAAGGCTCCTCTGTCCTCCACTCGTTACCTGTATTAATGGCACCTGTTTGAACTTGTTATCAGTATAAAAGACACCTGTCCACAACCTCAAACAGTCACACTCCAAACTCCACTATGGCCAAGACCAAAGAGCTGTCAAAGGACACCAGAAACAAAATTGTAGACCTGCAAAACCTCAAATCCTGCAGTGCCAGACATGTCCCCCTGCTTAAGCCAGTTCATGTCCAGGCCCGTCTGAAGTTTGCTAGAGAGCATTTGGATGATCCGGGAGAATGTCATATGGTCAGATGAAACCAAAATATAACTTTTTGGTAAAAACTCAACTCGTCGTGTTTGGAGGACAAAGAATGCTGAGTTGCATCCAAAGAACACCTTACCTACTGTGAAGCATGGGGGTGGAAACATCATGCTTTGGGGCTGTTTTTCTGCAAAGGGACCAGGACGACTGATCCGTGTAAAGCAAAGAATGAATGGGGCCATGTATCGTTAGTTTTTTGAGTGAAAACCTCCTTCCATCAGCAAGGGCATTGAAGATGAAGCGTGGCTGGATCTTTCAGCATGACAATGATCCCAGACACACCGCCCGGGCAACGAAGGAGTGGCTTCGTAAGAAGCGTTTCAAGGTCCTGGAGTGGCCTAGCCAGTCACCAGATCTCAACCCCATAGAAAATCTTTGGAGGGAGTTGAAAGTCTGTGTTGCCCAGCAACAGCCCCAAAACATCACTGCTCTAGAGGAGATGTGCATGGAGGAATGGGCCAAAATACCAGCAACAGTGTGTGAAAATCTTGTGAAGACTTACAGAAAACGTTTGACCTCTGTCATTGCCAACAAAGGGTATATAACAAAGTATTGAGATAAACTTTTGCTATTGACCAAATACTTATTTTCCACCATAATTTGCAAATAAATTAATTAAAAATCATACAATGTGATTTTCTGGGGGGAAAATTCTCATTTTGTCTGTCACAGTTGAAGTGTACCTATGAAAATTACAGGCCTCATCTTTTTATGTGGGTGAACTTGCGCAATTGGTGGCTGACTAAATACTTTTTTCCCCCACTGTGTGTGTGTATATATATTATTATAATTTTTTTGCTTTTCTAAAATGTGTGTGACTGACTGTTTGTCCTCCACGCTCAGATGTGCTGGATGAGGACAAGTTCAACGTGGAGGTTGTGGTGCAGTGTGTGAGGATGTCCGACATGCCCCAGACCCACCATCATGCACTGCTCCTTCTGGGAAGCGTGGCTGGTATCTTCCCTGTGAGTGCTGTACACAGTCATCTCTCAGCCATTTCAAAAGCAGTCTCGTTCATTACACAACCATATCTCATCTGTCACACAACCATTTCTCAGCCGTCACGGAATTAACCTCTCGAAGAACCATCTCGCAACCATCACAGAGCCATCTGTAAACCATCAGAAACCGTTTCCAATCTAAAGTGTGTTTCCAATTACCTCTGACCCCCCCCTTTCTATTAATTCCCAGGAAAAAGTCCTGCACAACATCATGCCCATCTTCACCTTCATGGGCGCCAACATCATGCGTCTGGACGACACCTACAGCTTTCAGGTCATCAACAAGACCGTCCGGACGGTCATCCCTGCCCTCATCAAGGTGAGTCAACCAACAAGCGGTCAGTGATGTAGGACAGCTTTGGCCTGGCCCTTGTCTCACTTCCACTCATCTAATATGTTACGAATGTGAATAATTCATGTGTTGTTTCGGTTGGCATTACATGAAGACTGGAGATGTGGGTGGTAAAATGCCAATCAAAAACAAATGTCTTGTGCATTCTCGTAAACCCCCTAGTTGCTAATGTTAGCTTCTGGGACAAGGAAGGATGCTAGATCAAACTAGAGATCCAAAGCTGAGGGCCGCGTGTCAGTGGCTCTCGGTTATTTCAGCTCTAGGACATTCATCACAAGGGCTATGACGTCAATTGTTGTTGGTTCTCTCTTTTTAAAGGATGTTTAAGCATTGGGTGAGCAACCTGCACACTGGTTTGGCATGGTTTCTCTCTACTTCCCACTTTTCAGAAAAACACATGTCTGTTTTTCTTGTTTCTAGGCCAATGACAGTGGCGACGGCGAGTCAACCGCTCACATGGAGGCGGTGGTGACACGCATCGTGCACGTGTTCGCCGACGCACTGCCCCACGTGCCCGAACACCGCCGTCTGCCCATCCTGTCCCAGCTGATGACCACCCTGGGGCCCGCCCGCTTCCTCTGGGTCCTACTGCTGCTCATGTTCAAGCAGCACGCTACCCAGACCAACGCCACAGATAAGGTAGGCCGTGCAAAAAAGCTTGACTGAAATATCAACACAATGGAATATACTACTTAATAAGGTGTGCACGTGTGTTTGTAGAAGGTGTGTCTATGGCCTCTGACAAGTGTCTTTAGAATTTGCTCTAGGTTTTATGCGCAAAATCTTCAGGAAATGCTTTAAGCCGCCATGTTTGTCCGTCTCTTCTCAGGATGCTGCGTTGGAGAGGGACGTGGAGTTCTGGATCTCAGTGTGCTGTGAGTTTGAGGTGGAGGAACAGCTCATCTCTCTCATAAAAATCCTGAAGTATCTCATGGCTCTGCCACAGGACAAAGAGGACGGTGAGAAACTCAACAAACCTGCAATGCATTTGGTCTGTTGTGAAGGCTGGGAGTCCTGTGTGGGTTTATATAACAACGCTAACATCAAGACAGATACTCTTTAGGGACCAGTTTTTATTTTTTTATTTTATTTTTTTACACCGTACTCCATTTTTGTTTTGTGCAGGACCTGTGAAGAGGCCAACACGTGGCAAGGGAGCCGAGAAGGAGAAGGCAGAGGAGCTGATCTTCAACATGGAGGCCCACAGCAGCAAAGAGCTGCGCCACTTCAAGTTCCTCTCGGTCTCCTTCATGGCCCAACTCTTGGCCGCTGGCAGCTTTGTGGGAATGGTAATACGACTGTAGCCTGGTTCCCAGATCTGTTTGTGCTGTCTTGCCAATACTATTAGCAAGACAGTTGACACCATTGGCAAGACAGCAAAACCAGATCTTGGAAAATGCTATGAAACTCAAGTTTTAACGTCTGTCATGTATCAGTGTATTTTGTTAAACGTGTGTGTGTCTCTTCCAGATTGCGGCGTGCGGTGACATCGTGGAGGATTCTCTGCAGAAGCTACAGCAAAGGTGAGGCTTACTTAGACTAACCAAACATGTGGAGCAAGGAATTGGTGATTAAAAAACAATTCAATGGTGATTTCAATTTGTTTGACTGTAAGATAAAAAGCAGATCTTAGAATGTTATAAATGATCCCTGTATCACAATGTTGTTCTGATGTCCTGTTAAGTCTTCTGGAGGAGATCCTTTGCTACATCCACACTGTGGCTCGCTGTGTGGAGGAGAACACTGACAAACCAACTGGCAAGTTCTGGAGAGCTCTGCTCAACAAGGCCTACGATGTCCTGGACAAAGTAAGTCTGCCACAGAGACGGAAAGACGTGTGCTCTTCTCAATCAGAGAAAATAAAGGCAAACCAAGGTTGTTACAATATTTAGAAAAAAAACAGCCAGGTTTGCATTGTGAGATCCTATATTTATTTTTTCTGTGTTTTGATTGCAAGGTGAACGCCCTGTTGCCCACGGATACGTTCATCACGGTGATGCGAGGCCTAATGGGTAACCAACTGCCGTCTGTGAGGCGGAAGGCTATGGAGCTGCTCAACAACAAGCTGCAGCAGAAAACCCAGTGGCAGGAGGAGCAGGTTAGTACACAGACTGGGGATAATCTGTGTGTGTATGTATTGAGTAGTTGGGGGTAGTCCTAACCTTTGACCTCTCACCCCAGGTGACAGTGCTTCTGGACCTGAAAGGCGACCTGCTGGCCATTGTGGGACGTGGTCATGGCAAAGTCAT